>NC_090727.1:27306535-27336586 GCF_036898095.1 Palaemon carinicauda
ACTTAAAAGAATTAATTGAATCGTTTAACAGCACTGTATACCTGAATGCACAACTGACACTATATTTGAAACAAACAGTCATGAATGGACATGAGACATTGAAGAACTTGGGTTATGTAAGCCTATAATAGGGCGGGGGAGGCCGTTCAGCGGCGAGGTGCAGCTGGGTGAAGGAAGACCCTCGCAGCAGTTGCATTACGGAGTTTAAAATGGTTGAAAGGGGTTGGGCAATTAGATGGAAGAACAGGTACGCGAACGGAAGTAGAGTATAGGGCTAAAAAGGGGGTTGTACCAACCGTGTTTCACACAATTGTACATAATTCCTTTTGTATATATTATGCTTGTATCTTCGCTCCTCCCTCGCTCTAAAACGAACATGAAAATTCCTGTCTGGTTTTTCCTTTGTGATATTGTCTGTCTTGTGAACTTGTCATGTCCTGTTGCCTTGAGGTTTTGTATATAAGGAGAGTGTTCCACAACAATATAGCTCAGTCGTTTCCAATCTGCCTTTGATTTCACAACTCCTTTCTCGGCTCGTCACAGGGTACAGCCAGCTATGGTCAGAAATGACGCTGCAAAACCATTTCAGTAATGAAGGAAGTCTACCGAGTGAGGTGCACTGATGACACTCACTCCTTAAGGTCGCATTGATAAAGGTCACCTATGGTTCAACTAATACGCATAAAGCTTTAATAATGATATTAATCATATCAGTATACAATAAAATAGTATCCATTCATTTACAGTAGGGGAAGTGGGTCGCTCTGGTTTTGCAATCAATACTCAGTTCGAATCCCTTTCTTGTCTTCTAGATCTACTCCCTATTTGACACAATGCCTCTAGGTTGCTGTGATAATAATTAAGGTTCAGAGTCCACGTTAATCGGTAGATTGTATATCAAAAGGACTGGCAAACTGAAATATGATTTGTAATTATTAATATAATTCCAGTTTCAACTGTAAGAGAATATCTCCTTTATCTTTTCCAACTGGGAAAAAGGATAGCGATACAGACACTGATATACTAAAAAACGAAAAATACGGTATTTGTCAAAATCCCACATTCAGCCATTTTTGCGCAAGTGGGCCAATAAAAGGGCAGCAACTTCCTATGAGGAATAATTTCCTTCCCATTTTACTTTTATTGCGCAATAAAACTATGACAATGAAAATATATTCCTTTGGTATGGGGGTCAATGGTAGAGAAGGAAAAGTCGCAATTGGGGACATGGAAAATCTTAAGTAACTTAGACTTGAAAAATCTTATTATAGAGAGTAATGCCCCTATATTTATGTGGTCATCTAATTTTTTTTCTATCTTTGGTTAACTAAAAATACGTAATTAATCTTGAAATACACGAGAGAGAGAGAGAGAGAGAGAGAGAGAGAGAGAGAGAGAGAGAGAGAGAGAGAGAGAGAGAGAGAGAGAGAGAGAGAGAGAGAGAATCCTCAAATTCTAAAATATTAGCATAAACTTCAATAAGTAAAAGACTTTCTTTATCGATGTTGGAATTATATATATATATATATATATATATATATATATATATATATATATATATATATATATATATATATATATATATATATATATATATATTTATATACATATATATATATATATATATATATATATATATATATATATATATATATATATTTATATACATATATATATATATATATATATATGTATATATATATATATATATATATATATATATATTATATATATATATATGTATATATATATGTATATATATATGTATATATATATATATATATATATATATATATATATATATATATATATATATATATATATATATATATATATATATATATATATATATATATATATATTATTCGTGTTTGTGTATAAACTAAAGATTCTACGCATTCTTAATCTGTGATCTACCAAATATTACCGGTGTCTCTGTGTTTATACTTCAAGTGCAAATTTTGTATAAATTCTGCAACTTTCCAGAGAAAATGAAACGGCTTTGCTGTAGACTATTTTTGCCGAGTCATTGGCCACTGTTGTGCCGAGCCCAATTCTAAAGGTGCTTGGTCCTAATGACAGGCAGAGGAGCCATATACTGAGCGTTCTCCTTGGTGTAGAAGGTTACACTTGTTTTCTATTCATCTTTATTTTCTAACTAGATGTTCACCAAACAAACAACCTAAAATGGCTTCGTTATTTGATAGCCATAACTTCTCATTCCAACTTCTGCCAGGACTTATACTTATTTTATAAAATTCTTTAGTAATTTGAGCTTCTTGACACAATTGTTGAAGGAAGCTAAAGTTTTTTTTTTTCTTTCATTTCTTTTCAGGGAAACATTTTCATAATCATTCAGCCTAAATATACTCTCATCATTTTCTTGTCAATCAATATAATTAAAATATGCTTTCATAAAATCATTACTGTAATGAAACGGGCCGTCATAAACTAGCTAATGATAAAACCATCACTGATACCAAATTGAATAAAAATTGATTGGGCAAATACAGGCGTCGAAACCAATGAATACAAATAAGCGAAAGAAATATTTAAGACGATCAATGCAATAGACGAAGTCTATGACACAAACAGAAATTCAAATAGGGACAAAAATGTTCCCTCCTATGACTGAGATGCAGTACAAAATAATATAATAGTTGATTTTAACGGGTTTATTTCATGATATCTAATTGGGAGGTTGGGCTGTGGCACCCTAGCAGTACCAGCTGAACTCGGCTGAGTCCCTGGTTAGGCTGGAGGAACGTAGAGAGTAGAGGTCCCCTTTTTGTTTTGTTTCTTGTTGTTGTCGGCTACCCCCCAAAATTGGGGGAAGTGCCTTTGGTATATGGATGGATCTAATTGGGATAGTTAAAATATAGTCGGTCATTATTAATTTTACAACTTTACTGTTGTGTGCAATATATGAGTTACATATTCATGCTGTTCTATGATGTATATCTTTCTTTATAGTTTCTTATTATGAACAGCATCCATTTTGGTGTTTTAATTTTCATGGGATATCCTCCAGTTCCTACTGCTTATTTGAGGAGTGTATTTCATTGAATCGGAGGTCCCAATTGCCTAATTATTTTCATGAAGATCAGCTAAGAAAATTTACTTTTTGAATATTGCTCGACCATAAACCTTACTTATATATATAAGTGTATTTCATGAATCAAAATATGCGCCGTACATTGTTTAGTCACTGTGTGGTTCCAAAACTATTTGAGCTGATGAAGCAACATCTTGCTTCGAGCATTAACTAACTAGCCTAACCAGTTTGGGGTTTCAGGGGGATGGATGGGTGCTGTAAGCCCATTCCCCCCTCCACGAGAATATTTGTAGAAATAAAAGCAATCACATGAGCAACTTAAAGTCACTTTGGGGCAATTTAAAGTCACTTATAAGGGAAAATTCTAGAATTGTTTTTCTTGAAAATGAGCGCTGCCCAAAGTTAAACATGTGATATACATATTAAACTAACAAGAAAAGGAAAAGATGAATAACTAGAATGATATGAAGCATTACTTTATGAACTGATACATTATTTTTTAATCTAGGGGATTATCTGTAAAAGAACATCTCATTTCAAGTTAAACTTTCCGCTAGTATGTTGATTCTTTGAGAACCATTATGCTACACTGCATTGGCTAGATTTTCCAAATTTGCTGCAGCAGTTGTTGCCAAAGCAATTCGCAAGCAATTTTCATATTGGTCCTTGTTGAGTCTAGCTAAATTCTTGTTCTTCATATCGTTCACTGTAGAAAATGCAGACTCACAAACATAAGTAGAGCAAAATAAACACATAATTTTCAAAGCTTCAGCACAAATGACAGGAAATTTCATTGCATCTGGAGTTTTCCAGATATCCATAGCTTCAGTTTGTTAGCAAAGGTTCTAGTGAGAGCTGGTGCTCACGAGCACTGCAAGACCGTCAGAGCACAATGGTGCTCGCGAACATTAGTTTGGGAGGCCCCGGTTTGGTGTTTGCGTCCAACGCTATTATGGGATTAAGTAGACTAGAAACTGTATAAAGGATAACCAATTTATTGTGTACAACAATACCTAAGTGAACAATTGTCTTTTTGATGTCCATGAGCAGAAATCTGGAATCATTCGTCATTGATATAACATACAATCTCTCTCTCTCTCTCTCTCTCTCTCTCTCTCTCTCTCTCTCTCTCTCTCTCTCTCTCTCTCTCTCTCTCTGTGCACCACGTATCTAACACAAGCTAATTAACCACTCCTCATTCCATTTACTGTCTGCAGTGCGTGTTACATTAGTCATGATAAAATTTTCACCATGCCGGATTACCTCACTAAGTTCCTTATTTCCATCAACGGATATAATATAATATATAATCCTGTATGTCGTTTTCCTTTTCTTCCACTATATTCAGAAGTTTTGTTACTATAATTCCCTTTTTTTATTTTTTAACTCGGGATCCGGTGATCTGGTAACACTGTGTCGCCAAGACCTGGAGGAAAACGGGGTTAGAAGGTTGCCCAACTGCCACAGACAGATCTAGGAAGAATAACCTTAGTTCCGAGCTCCAGAAAAAAATAAGGTTAGTTACAAGCTCTGGAAAATAGGCTAGCTTAGTTGCAAGCACTGGAAAAAATAAGTTTAGTTCCAATAGAAAAAATACGCTTAGTTCCAAGTTCTAGGAAAAAAATGGCCATGGATCCAAGCTCTACAAAAGAATGGGTTTAGCTCCAAGTTCAAAAAACAGTTTTTCGTTCAAAGCTTCAAATAAAATAGACTTAGCTGCAATCTTTAGAAAAAAAAAATAAGTTTAGTTTCACGCTTTATAAAAATATGCTTAACTCTCAATTCTAGAAAAAAAATAGGCTTTGTTCAAAGCTTTAAAGACATTGGCTCAGTTCAAATTTCTCTACAGAATTGGCTCAGATCCAAACTTTAGAAGGATTAGGCTTAGTTCTAAGCTTTAAAAGGACTAGGCTTAATTCCAGAATCAAGTCTAGAAGGTATAGGCTTAGTAGTAAACATTATACGAACTAAGCATTGTTCAAGCTCTATAACGGATAGGTTCAGTTTCAAACTCTAGAAAGCATACGCTTAGATCCAAAGTTTAGGAGACAGGCTTAGTTCTAAGCTCAGGAAGGAATAGACTTAGCGAATGTCTTCCAGATGCATTTGAGACTACATCCAATTCATTTTAAAAACTTTTTTATTCATATGATTTTCAATATTCAGATGCAAACGTTAAATGTTTATTTGTCCCAGCTATTGTATCTATGCTTAGAATCGAAAACTGGATAAGAAGTAAATCAATTTCACGCAAATTAGAAAGAATTGTTGTTTTTTTTTTTTTTTTTTTTTTTTTTACATAAATTAATGATCATTAATTTCCATGCCGGTGCCTGTTCTCGCTATATGATTTCATATTTCAAAGGATAAATAATAAATTGTGGAATTTCATCTTAACCGATAAAAGCATGTCAACTCTCTTTTTCCTAAAAAATTTCTAGGATCTGTTCAGGAAAGAAGTAACGCGATATCTTCGGGAACCTGAGGAAGACCTGGAGTTTTGCATATATAAATCATTACCGTTAAAGTAAAGCGAAAATATCCGAAACCTTGGTTGTCTCTCTCTCTCTCTCTCTCTCTCTCTCTCTCTCTCTCTCTCTCTCTCTCTCTCTCTTTCTTTCCATGTCATAAAGTAATCTTCTTTGATACGAAATAGGCTGTGCATGAAATCATTACACTTCCAAAATGACCTTATATTCACTGCCGCGAAGCAGATCTCGATAGCTTTAAGGGTAAAACAATTTCATCCCAGGACGCCCACAGTATATTCTAAAGAAGCAAGAAGAACTTCAAGACGGTCTCTCTTCCTTCAGCCAAAAACTATCAAACAAAGAGGTAAATAAGGATGGGTTTGTTTGTATAAGTAATCTCGTTATGAGGAATGTTCTCTACGAAAATATTCGTCTCATCAGGCGCTGTATACTTCTAGGAAGTGGAAATTGATATGTTTAAATTATGCCACTTCAATGGATCATGGTTTCAAATTCGGGCCACAGAGAGGGATCTGAAGCCTCTACAGAGTTTTTGGGTAGGCTACATTTTGAGTGTTTTATTTTGTAATTAAAATCTTTGGAGTTACAGATTTCTCGTTCATTGATACGATATTATTCTCTTGAAAAGTATTTCAGGGAAAGGTTACTGCTTCCATCAAATGAATCAACGAACATTTATTTCCATTCTTGCATTGAAATCTCCCTGCCATGAACATAAGCCATTTCAAGGTCAGACTTTAAATTTGACGTCAACTTCAATTGAAAGCAATATTATTTAAAATCTATATTCTACTCTCGTGGAAACAGTTCTGAGCATTATCATATAAAAAATCAGATTACAAACCACGAATACAGATACTGTGAAGAAGTGCACAGTGAGACGAACATTACATTATTATTACAATTATTATTATTATTATTATTATTATTATTATTATTATTATTATTATTATTACTAGGAAAGATACAACCCTGGTTGGAAAATCAGGATGATATAAGCCCAAGGACTCCAATGAAAGTGTATAGAATAGGCCAGACTATTCGGTGAAAGTGTAAGTAAAGGAAAAACGAGCGGTAATTAAAGAAAGGGATCCAATTTAGTACTGTCTGGGTAGTCAAAGGACCCAATAACTCTCTAGCGGTAGTATCTTAATGGGTGCATGGTGCCCTGGTCAACTTGCTACCAATAAACTTCCTTAGCTTTGCAAGCTGGGCCGGGCTTTTGCCATTCCATCTTGGGCCTTGACTTGGCTTCGGAGGCTTCAAAAACTTCAAGACTATTTTTCTTTTTATCAGGAGCTTATAAATCCTCGAGTTCCTCTACCTAACTGCCTTCTTCCAATTTCTTGGTGGGGGTCGTTTCTGATTGATGTCGTTCAAGGTAATTAAAGGTAGGCTACATTTTTCTTTTTATCTGAGGAAGACCTGTGCGACATTCTATTGGTCGAGTCTATTGAACTTGATTATCTTTTCCTTTAACTTGCTCATTCTGGAGCGTCTGTACGCCTAAACCGTCGGCCTATAACAGGTAAATATGGTATAGGCCTAATCCCAAACTCTGGTAACCTACTATGGCGACGAAGATCCTCTTGCCAATAAACGTTAGTTGGGCTTCTCATGACGCTTGGTTTGATCAAGATCTACACTTTTGGTTTGGTGGCCGTTTAATAAATCGTACAGCAACATGGCGTAGGACCATTGTCAATTATTTTGATGACAGCACAACTTAGGCATATATCCTCTATCCTTTAGGATAGGACACTATCCCAATTACTTTCGGTGCGATTCATTCCGTCGTAATAGAAAAGAAAGATATTTTATGGTCCTTTTCTGTTATTTATCAACTTTCATTTGTAAAATCTAGTATTTTCATTGGAATTCATCATCTTACATTTTTGTAAATATCTGTCAGATTAATAGGTAATCCTTCAGTAATTTCTTATACATACATACATACATACACACACACACACACACACATATATATATATATATATATATATATATATATATATATATATACATATATATATCTGTACTAAATACTGTACAAAACAGATGGATCTATTTACTCATATTTGACATTTTTTTTCCTCTTTTTTTTTGGGGGGGGGGGGAATAAAATTCAATAAAACTAGAGTATAAACACGTGATGGTCAAAGTCATGTAACCTGCTAAACTTTTTTTTTCTAGACAGCAGCATCATAAAAAGTCAAGAGTCATAAAAGAAAAAAATTCACATCATTGATGTTCAAATCCTGCCAATTAGTAAATTGGGACCAGAGATTGATGACAGAAATGAGAGTTTGATTTATGGAATAGAAATTTCATCGTTCCATTTTCATGGTGTTTTCATAAGTGGAGGTATATTCATTTTGACAGGCGACAGGGATCCTACTTAGATAGATTTTAAATGTGACTGGAAAAAGAAAGCTGCTGATGACCATGGAATAAAATATTTAGAGTAAGCTATATAACATGGGACAGAAATGTTCCCGTTGAGATATACTAACTTCATAATATTTGGAAGAGTCACTTTGTCATGGCATTTATTTATATACGGAGACTCTGACGTCTACATAAACTCATTTTCTTGTTAAGCTCTTACTGGCAAATATTCTCTTATGCGTTCGTCAGTGTGTCCATTACACTTAACTTCGTTACCACAAATGCATCTAAACGGTTTAAGGGATTTTGGTAAGATTTTATATAGGTAAACCTTCATGCATAGCTATACAAGCAAATATGCGTTTATTTGTTCATCAGCAAAGCTGTTACATTTCCCTTGCCATCACAACTCATACACGGTAGAAGGGATTTTGGTCAAACTTGTTGCATAGGTAAAAAATCCTCGGCATGTCTCTCCGTAGCAACTTCGCACAATTTGGGATTTATATGGCATTTGAAATGTGTATAATAAAAAAAAAAAAAAAAAAATGATCACGGATGATCACGGCATCGTACGTGAGTGAAGACGAGGGGTTTATGTTAAGAAATGATTTCCCAATTATCTGGCATCTTCCTTCAACATGGGGACATAAGCTCCCTCACTGGAAGGTCCTCTGTTTTTTTGGAACAGTTTGATTATTTTGCAAAAATTTTATAGTAACCCAAACCCCTGGACTTTACTTACACAGCAAAAAATTACTTATACTGCTTAATACTATTATCGTAGCAGTTCTCAGTATAACCGCATAATTTATTTGGTTGTCATTGACCTCAGAATAGGAACTCTTCTAATTTGGATTACGGTGAATTGAAATCCCGAACTATTGTTGCTTCATGAGGTAGCCGTGACCAGGCAGTACCGGTTACTGTCACCACAGTAACAGTGAACATTAATTGACCAACCTGACTATACATACACACGCTATACATTGTGTATATATATGTGTATGTATATTTTTTGTTTAGGTGTACGGGACCCCAACTGTATAACATTCGAAAGTGTAACCTTCCCAAGGTGGTGCCTTGGTTAATAAGTGCAGCTTTACAACAAACCTGTGACGCCGTTAAGCCCTCTCAGATTACCACCCACCAATCACCCAGCTATACATGAGCACTGGTTCACGTTACCATTATTAAAGAGAGTGGGCCGATTAATCTTATCCAAAGACAATATATATATATATATATATATATATATATATATATATATATATATATATATATATATATATATATATATATATATATATATATATATATATATATATATATATATATTGACTGATTTTATCCTTAAAAGACCTGCAGAAGAACTGGAGGCCCTCACATTTCTGGCACCATTCGTCCAAAAAGGCGAAAGGTGTATAGTGAAAATGAATACTAATATACATAGCCACCATATATATATATATATATATATATATATATATATATATATATATATATATATATATATATATATATATATATATATATATATGTGTGTGTGTGTGTGTGTGTGTGAATAATGTTTGTGTGGTGTGTACATGCACGCTTTATGTTGCACTTACATAAAAAAAATTTATATGAGATTCCCTATAGTCTACCTTCGGGCTAGACACCTATATCATATGACTGTGTCGTAACGTCAGTATATAATAAGGTAAGTTAAAGGGGCTAATTCGAAAATTCCTCGCCTGATTGGAAGGATGTCCGTTCACCAACCTGCCACAGCAGATAAAAGGCCGCCAACGCCACCAGCGGATAAACATTCTCAGGTGGAAGCCCTGAACAATATTCTTACCTATTCATTAAATCTTTTTTTCTTCTTGAATTTCCTTATCTTTTCAAAACGAAAAACGGTGATTTGTTTTCTCTGTGTAATGTAGTTTATGTACTCTCACTTGCCGAGTTTGCTTTCCCAAAGTATAGATATCTTATAAATGAAAACGAAATATTTCCCGTAAAGTACAAAAAAAAAAAAAAAAAAATAAAATAAATAAAGCAGATTTTGAATAAGTTTTTTTGTTTGCTTCAACTGAAGATGCAGATACCATTATTACTCTATTGTTTATTATATTACAGGTTGATGTACAGAATAAATATAATTCAAATGGGTTCGGTAGTTGAAAACTAACTAGCAACAAAGCTTGATAGCAAGATAATAATATTTCTTAAGTTATATTTCCGTCACAGCAAGTGTCAAAGAAAGATACTATAAAATTCTATTATTATTATTATTATTACTATTATTATTATTATTATTATTATTATTATTATTAGTAGTAGTAGTAGTAGTAGTAGTAGTAGTAGTAGTAGTAGCTAAGATACAGCCCTAGTTGGAAAGGGCTCCAACAGGGAAAATACCCCAGTGAGGAAATGAGATAAGTAAATAAATAAACTACAATAATAAAAAATAAAAATAAAATATTCTAAGAATAGTAACAGCATTAAAACAATAAAATAATTTAAGATCAGTAACAACATTAAAACAGATCTTTTATATATACTGTGAAATATAAAAAGATACTTATGTCTCCCAGTTCAACATAAAAACATTTTCTGCAGGTTAGAACTTTTGAAGTTTTACCGATTTAACTATTCGATTAGCAAGATCATTCCACAATTTGTTCATAGCTGGAATAAAACTTTTAGAATACTGTGTGCATTGAGCCTCGTGATGGAGAAGGCCTGACTATCAAAATTCACTGCGTACCTTGCATTACGAACAGGCGGTACTGACCGGGAAGATCTGAATGTAAAGGATGGTCAGAATTGTGAAAAATCTTATGCACCGTGCAATAACGCCGATTGAAATGGCCTCAATTTTTTCGTATTAATTTTTCGGAAAGTTCAAATTCTCTACCATTTGCAAGTAATATTTTTCATTCTCTTGTTGAGGAGAAATGGCTTCCCATACTTCTAATTTCTGAAGTCATGAAGTTTCACAGGGACTCGTTGATGTTAAAATCGTATTAACACACGGTTTTAATACCCATAATGTGAGCTCTTGATATATTAGTATTCTAGAAAGGGCGCAAGGGGTAGTGTTTAGGCCTTGCATATTCACCTCACTAAATCTCTTGTGGGGTTTCATCTGTTTAAATCACTTCTGAAGTTTAACAGACGGAATTCTCGATTCCTTTCAACTCTTGGAATTGTCGTTAGACAGGATCCTTTATGATATCAATTACACCAGAAGATGAAGGTAAAGAACGGTCAGAAAACCTTTATCAAAGTATTGCAGATTACATGGATAAATTGGTCGAATTTGTCCGGTTTGACTGAAGATACGAAATTTATACAACATAATGGGGATCGGAGGGCCATCCAACACTCTGGTGCAACTAAAGAAAACGTATAATGTTGCACTATTAGGTAAAAATTAAGAGAAAATGGACAGCAAGATGAAAGACCAGTAGCAGTAACTGAGACCAGTCAGTAACAGTAAAGGACTGAAATGTAAGTGCACCTAAAGAGACCGAAGGGAACCCTACAGTAAGCCATGTGTGATACACTGACAGCAAGATCTCCCTAATGCTGATCGGACCTACTAAAAGATGGGCGATCGAACCTTTTTCTTAGTATGATTACAGTACATGCTGTATTTATTTTCGTAGATTTTCATAAGTATTTCTTACTGAAGATTGGTATAGTGTTTTTCAACCACAGTATTAATGAAAGTCGGGAAGAGATATGAATATGTAACTTAATAAAGATGGTCTTCAGGGGTGTGGATTTCCGAGCCTTAGCAGAGCTTTACGCTCTGAGTTCCATCATATCTAAATAGCTCTCTCTCTCTCTCTCTCTCTCTCTCTCTCTCTCTCTCTCTCTCTCTCTCTCTCTCTCTCTCTCTCTCTCTCCCCTATGATGCATCCGAATACCTGTATTAAGTGTATTATTCATAAGATCTGTTAAAGTTTCCATAATGAAAACACTTTGTTTCCTAGGAAGAAAGAAAAGGTTTGCCTTTATAAACAAATTTGCCTTTTATGTTATGAAATGAGCATATTTGTAAAGTTATGCTGAAAGACAAAAATTATCCATAGATATTTTTCCTTCCTTGATTTTTACCGCGAGTATTCGTTACCCCCAAAAAGTTTATAAGATGTTCAGTAAAAAAATTCTTGGAATCTTTGAGTATGTATATGTATATCAATACTTTCCTGTTGCATCCGTACTCCATGAAGAGGATAATAATGGTTCAGTTTTGTTTTGAAAGAAAGAAATCTTTTTTTTTTTTTTTTGTGAGGAAAGGCCTCTTTTTGAGGTTCTGTTTTAGCTATCGCTTTTCGTTCTTTCATTCAAAATAAAAATTATAATAAGGCTAAAAGCTTTCCTTTGTGATGGACACCTATTTATATGCTTACTTAGGAGGGGACCTTTTCATGTCTTTCCTTTCAACTTTAGGGAAGACAGACTTCAAAAATAAAACAGATTCAGACTAAAACTCTGATCCCTTTTATTATGGGTAAGACGCTATTTGATTTGTGCTTTTTGTAGAGATTTTGAAGAGTTCCCCAAATGGAACAAATGAGAAGTAAAAAAATTTCGTTTAGGGTTTATAAAGACACAAAAGACCAAGACTTGGCAAATACAAATACACAACATAGCCTTAGTCTAAACATAAGGGGAAGGGAATCTCACTGTGGAAATCGGAAATACGTGCTGTTTGTTTGGAAGTTTAACCCGCTTTAAAATCTCCACTCAATACCACCAGGCTTCTTGCATAATTTTTTTTCTTTTTGAATTTTTTATGTTATTTACTAATCATTTCCAATTCAATACTTAAGGTTCATATCACCAGTTACTGACTGGGAAATTTATGAATGTAGCTCGAGATACTCGAGGTTTCGTTTAAAAAAAAGCTCCACGCTTTCATTTGGACTGAGGATTAGAAGGCAAAGTGTCCTTGAACATTAGGCTGTCATCAAGTTTTAATTTCCTTCTTTTAAACTTTTGTTTCAAAGGTCTCTCGGAATGGGATGTGCAAGGGAAATAACAGTGTCCTACAGGCTGACCAAATATACATATGATCAACGACAAAGCCCCATCTTCACCCAGCGAGGGCCAGTCTATGGCTGCTGATGATTCGGAAGATACACCTATCAAACCCCCATCCATAATAGCTCACAAAGACGACGGGGTTACAAGCATTACTATAAAGCTATCGAGCTACAGGAGGGCTTGAACTCGCGCCCGACAGATTTTGAGAAAGGGAATAGCTGACCGATTTAAACAAGTGTTTTTCCAATGAGGTATTTCATATAAAAATGATTTTTCGTCATAATGTAACAGCTATTCTCCTTGAAGTGCTTGGCAAAATATAGGGTAGATAAGGATTTTAAACATTAACATTTCTATAATGTATACGCATAAATTATTGTATTATTATTCTGAATGCTCTAAAATATAAAAGGCATTTATCAACAAATAAACATTTATGAACTCTTCAAAGGATTGCGATTCAGGGAAGTAAAAACAGACCTAGATTAATTGTTGCCCAAATGGAGGGATAACAATGCTAC
Source organism: Palaemon carinicauda (assembly GCF_036898095.1). Classification (NCBI taxonomy): domain Eukaryota; kingdom Metazoa; phylum Arthropoda; class Malacostraca; order Decapoda; family Palaemonidae; genus Palaemon; species Palaemon carinicauda. The sequence continues at coordinate 27,320,038 of NC_090727.1, forward strand.
ATGTATTGTTACAATTTCACCGCCCCCCTCTTATAGAGGATGAGGTTGCTAGTGCTAAGCCCATGTCCATCTTTATTGTAAACTACTATAGTTATCTATCCAGCATGAATCTATTTCACTTCCTAGATCAACAAAGGCATAACGAAATTTGAATGGTACAGGCGTTTCGCATTTCAGCGTAATGAGGAATCGATCTTCAAACCTTTGCTGATGAGCATCGATCATATACAGTACAAAGATTTGTGAAAAGAATGTAGGGTTATGAAGTGTCAAGAGGTAAGAGAGAAGTGCCTTGGAAGAATTAAAAGGATATAACATGTACACCTATTGGAAAGTCAGGGCTTTAATAAGCCTATGAAAGGTAAAGTTAAGTGGCTTCGCATATATAGGGAGTGTTCAGAACACTGCTGACCCTTGTAAATAGATGCATGAAACGACTGATGTTTTGGAAGTTTTATCCCCCTGGGAGTTCTTCCACAATTCACCATCACCTGCTCAAGTATAAAAGTGACAGTGATCATTGTGCTGATTTTCCTCTCGTCTCTGTGCTGTGAGGAGTCACCAGTTAAGTGATAACTGAGAGGCGAGGTGAATGTAACTAAACTTTATTAAACAATCATCGAGTTTATATACAGCGCCTTGCGAGCAAGAACGTCACAGAAATTTAAACATGAAAAAGCATGAAAGAGCAAGAAAAGGCAATATGGTCTGTTAACAGTGCAGAGAAAGGCGAGTGATTAGATGAAAAAAAATCAAACCGTTACAGCAGCGTACGAGCGTGTATGAAACACGTGCGCTTCAGTGCCACTGCCTCCGGAGGCAAAATGGCAAAACTACGGCATTTTTATGTCTCAAATGTTTCTTGTTATAATCTAAGAGGAAAATGTCTAAGAGGAAAATGGCTTAATTTACAAAACATAGAAATGATCTAGCTTAAACGAAACTTTGAATTACTTAAAAAAATTTCGTAAAGGGGAATTTTTCTTTTTTGGTTGGGAGGGTGAGGAGCGTAAAAGCTGGACCTTCGTGCTACTGTCTACAATCTTGAAGGAAATTGACGCAGTTTTTATTAGAACCATAATAGGACAGCTTTAAGAATAACAATATTGGAGTTTGTAAAAACCATAAGGACGTTAATTTGTAGATGAGATTAAATAGCTGATTCTCTTATTTAATGGTTCATTTAGTGGATGAAGCATTAAAAACAAGTATCAAAATTGTATACAATTTCATAATTTCATTTCCATATCCAATTTTAGATTACAATGATAAGCATAACCTATTTTTAGGCTGGAAATAACATATATTAGGTACACTCATACTAAGAACATAGACACATTTGATATATGTAACTCATGGAAATGAGTAAAAGAAAAAATATAGAACCAAACATGAAAATAAGGTTCCAAGATTACCAAGACTGTGTGGAAAAGTAAATACTATTTTCAAAATGAAGCCTATGGTTTGTCATTTCATGTTGGCATTATTATCAGGAAAAATGTTAGAAAAGCTCAAGGAAAATCCGTCAACGAAGTGTAGATCCAAATCACTATTTGGACTTGGGCGTATATCTGACCATATTCCACTTTAAATGCCTTCTTCATTATATACCTCGTAATGTTTCTGAAACATTTCCGATGGATTGGTTTATTTATTTAGACCATTTGGTCAAGTGCTGGGACTGAGAACACTATTCAGCAACAAGGTGCAACTTGGGGAAACCAGAGTCATCCACTGAGAAGCAAAGTTAAGAGCTTGGAGAGCAAGAGCGAACAAAGAGTAGCCTTTTTGAAAATCCACACAGACATTTCTAGGTCATTGGGCATATTGTATTGAAGGAAGAAGGGTTGGCAATTAATTTTAATGTAGGATCAGTTGGTGGGCTAAATAGTGGTAATGCTGACATGAACAAAATCTTGTCTCCAGCCTCATTAAATCAATAGGACCAAGAGTCATTAAGACAATTCACCTTCAACGCCTTCTGGCAGCATTTACTGAGAATCAGCGATTAGTGTAATATATATATTTTTTTTTCTTAGTAGTGAATGCTTATCTATTCTAAAACGACTGAAAGGTTTCACACAAGTATATGAAAATTCAGTTGATAAAAGTTAGCTGAGGTAAAAGATGAATCATAATTTTAAAGAAGCTTTGGTCACGTGAAGAGTAAAAGTCTTAATCATAAGGAGGTGAGGGAGGCTGATATGGAGAGGTGTTGGAACAGAAGGATACACGATACAGAACCAAGGAGAACTGAAAGTGAGCTTTGATGATTGATTAAGATTGCCATGTCTCATTTGGCATAACTTGGGCTCTTGCGTATGGGCAGCCCACATTAATCGTGGTTTTGATGACGATGAGATCCCCATACATATCTTGGTCAATCAGCAAAAAATCCTTCGAGATTAACGAGTGAAAGAGCATGTAGAAACAACAGTAAACGTAACAATAGTGTATAAGTGGTTACTTTTGATATCAGAAAATTTGCACACACTGTCATTGCATGGTGAACTGAAATTCTGATGTCGGTCTAGATGCCCAATTGGTGAAATGCTCTTATGCAATTTTACGTCGTTTACAAAAAGTCTGCATGAGTAATAGCTAATTGTTAATTTGAAAACAATTTAAATTTTCCCCAACCATAAAAGCTCAGCTGCTAACGATACTAATACCAGCTGCTAGTATTACTACTGCTGTTATACTGAATAATTTTTATCACTTATACACCAAAATACCTGTCTTAAGAGTCCTAACAATAAAAATTCCTACTTTTTCATGCTCATAACAGACGCAAAAAGTAATGTTACTGGAATTTTGTGAGCGAGGTTAATTACTGACCCAAAATCCCACTTGGGAATGCATTGCCTCTATCATCTTTCTCACTCTGAGATGGAGAGGCTCTCCCAAGATTTAAAGTTTAGTTTTTCTTTCAGCATAGACTTTTGAGGTTCCTGGCAACATGTTCAAACATTCACACACACACACACATATATATATATATATATATATATACATATATATATATATATATATATATATATACATACACATATATATATATATATATATATATATATATATATATATATATACACACACACACACACAAGTGCCTTTATATATAAAATTGAGAGCTTAATTGCTTTGCACACAGAAATTCAGTTACTTTATCAAGATTTAATTAGATATGCACTTATTCTATTGTACATTACTATAATACTAAACTTCCTCCTTTTTCTGCCATCCCTACAATTATTGAGAAGCTCATATTACCCTTATCAGTATGCGTAGATACTCCTTTGGAATTCCTTACCAATGAAATGAAGTGAATGGAGTTCTTGCTTTGTAACCATAGCCTTTGAAGTTTAATATTTAATTTGATACAACTGATATCTTCCTTTAAGCTTTGGATCTTTAGTTCCTTTTTTATTTGAGATTTTCTCTTATAAATAAGTTTCTTTGGTCAGTCTTTTGATTAATATGTTGAAGAAGACTATCTCAAAACTCAAGGCGGTTTCACAACTACTTTGTAATATTGTTTTACGAAGAAAGAATGCTATTTATATAGCTTCTCTAAGATGATGAGCGATAAAGAATTGCATCTCACAGATGGCGTCTTGAACATTATTCTTATGTAGATGTTTTGAAATCGGTAAGACTTTTAGCTCATTTCTGACCAGCTAAAACTTACTTTAATTTTATAATGAGGAACTATGGCCTCAAAAGTCTCCATTTCACCATCATATGAGTCTTGCGATCTTGACAGTTCAGACGATCACTATAATAGCAAGAAGCAGGAAAATTCATTACGAAGGACAAGTTTTGAGGTTGAAAGGGGACATTATATAGGGAATATTTTTGATAAACTTTGGTGTTGTTCAATATGAATCATTGTATTCACCCAGTAAAATTGATAGACGTATTAATTGTTGACTTTTTTTTTTTTCGTTATCTATCGATGTACGGTCAAGGATAACTTCTTGTATTATTAACTAAGAGAATGCTTGATTTTCGTAACGCCTGGTTTTTTTCTGTATTGTTTATAATTGTAACTCGTGTATGATTTGCATTACTGACCAAGAATAACGCAAAAATTCCCTGTATTTTCCACTACGGTAGGTAACGCTGGAATTATTCAATAAAAAAAAAAAAAAAAAAAAACTAGTTTTTAGGGTTTATTGTGGGTTCTCAAAATCTGCAGACATACTTTCACTTTGTTGCACTATAATCGACCGCTATTATATTACACCAATGATACCATTTTGTTTATTCACTTTAACATAAAATAGGTTACAATTATTTAAAAAGAAACGGGGAATCAAAGATGAAATAAAGTTAATGAACATCATGTGAAGATTCATTCATAAATATAAAAACATTTCTGACGTACACAGATTTTTTCATGGATCAGTTTTGGACGGCTTTAAAATAATAGAAATCTTTATTCTTTTATTATACTTGGTGCTTTTTTATTTTTTACCACCTTTTTTCCTCACTTCAATGATCAATCATTTTTAATGAATGTTCTTTTAAAAACCTTTATACCTTTTCAACCGATTAACAATTAAAACTATCGTATCTAACCCAATTTTTACTTAATGGAATGGTTTATTTTCATATAAATTCATCCACATGAATTTTGATTTCAAATCTATTACGTCCCATTTCCACTCTGTCCTTCCCTTTGGAGTCATTCCTCATTCCAACGCGAGAGTCTGAAACGAAAAGTCCCTTTATGCAACGTCAATCCTTTTTACTTGTCACTTGTTATCTCTGATTAGTTCTGGTATTTTTCCTTTCCTCTCTTTTGACACATTTCCGTTATATTCGTACTTTGTGTCGGCTTCATTTTATATGTTATTGTTGGAGTCGAGAGTTCATCGATATCGTAATTTATTTTCGTATTGTATTCAGCCTTATACTTTGGATAATAATACAATTTTATAATATATTCATCCATCTACAGGAGATAAATAAACTCTCTTAGCGGGATACGTCCATCCGTAAATTTGAGTAAAAATCTGTTTTTTGTAATTCACTAATACCTTAGTTTGCGTTTGTTCACCATACTTAATTTTGTAGTCTCTCTCTCTCTCTCTCTCTCTCTCTCTCTCTCTCTCTCTCTCTCTCTCTCTCTCTCTCTCTCTCTCTAATTGCAGAAAAATAAATCCGTCCTCCAACAATTTCATTAAGAGATTAAAGACTAAGAGTGTAGCAGTATATTCTAGGGAAAAATCAAGTACAGAGCGGTAATTAATTAACTTTATTTCACAGAATTCGCTTTTGACCTGTGGTGTAATCCTCCGCGAGGGACTCTAGTTCCTCCCCCCACCCTCCCTCCATAGAGGAAGCATTTTAAAAATTAGCTTATGCGACGACTGATCTAGGCCACATTTTATCTCTTCCCTTGACCTCGTTTCATTAAGCGTTTTGAATATTTGATCATAACTTATGATAGACATGATTTCATCCTCTTCATCGTATCTCATTTTTTTTTTTTTTTTAGTTATGAAATAAAATTACTGCGCGTTTCATTTCTGTCTATTTCAATCGACGAATGGAATTCATAAACCAGATATTTGAGAGTATTAAGGTTATATGGATAATGCTGAATTATGAAAATTTTAAGAGTATTCGTCTTATAGGGTTCAGTTAGTTAGAAATATTAAAGCTTTTTCCTTACCTTGAGAGGACTTGTTGGGTTTAAAAGTAAGCCTCAAACAAATGTCTAATACGTAAAAGTGGACGGAGTAATAAGGAACTTTGGGGAAAGTATACGAAACGTGGGCAAAATTTTCAAGATAAATGTATATATTGTACATGAAAAGTGGGATAACAGCAGTGTTTGTTTCATCATAAAGCTGAGCAAATTAGTGAGAGCCACGAAGAATTGAAAGATTAGTGAAGAATATTTCTTAAAAAGGGAAATTTTCAAGAGAATGACAGAAAGTGGATTGATTGTGGAATGAGAGACTAATGGAAAAGTTGAACAAATGGGGCCAGTAAGGTGTAATGTGGCATAAGTTGCGGTAAATGAAAAAAACGTTTCAAGATAAATGGAGTATTCTTTTGGATGGGAAGCAGATAAAAATAAAGTGAAAGCGGGTGAGATGCATTATCGAACCCATTTACTGTATATGGAGTAAGAAGCTTTGAATATGCAAAAACTTAGAAGATGCATATCGATACAGTCAAAGTCCTCACAGGTGGAAAGTTTTACAAAATGTGAAGTTAAGTAAGTGGTCAGGATGAAAAAGATACAAATCTTCAAACGAGCGGACGGTCTCTTTCAAAGAATGAGGTTTGGCAGCTCAGATTTCCTTCCAAAAAGTCAGTTCTTTTTTACTCATAATATCTTTTTTTACTTGTAGTTTTATTTCATCGGTACGAACTCCTATTACTTCATCCATCCACCTATCGCAGATCCTGTTTCGTTTCCATTAACTGGTTTAGCTCTAACCTTTGTTTACTTTCTCTGTTTTGTTCAATGAGGGTTGTCCGCTGTTATTTCCCGTAATACCTAGTCTCTCTCTCTCTCTCTCTCTCTCTCTCTCTCTCTCTCTCTCTCTCTCTCTCTCTCTAAAAGTAACTCTAAAAGGAAAATAGAGTTCTTAGAAGAACTAACCCAAATTGAAAAAATAGATATATTAAATTTGAGTGAAACATGGTATTCCCAGGAGACTGGCAGTGATGACCAGATAAAGGGTTTCCAAACTTATAGATCAGACAGAAAAAATAGGAATCAAGGGGGAACCACAATATATGGAAGAGACATAAATCAAGGAAAAGTCTGTGAAAAATACAGCAACACAGAATGTGAATTGATTGCGGTAGAATTTGAATTTGAAAAACTAGTGAATATTGTAGTTTACAGACCCCCAAACACTAAGGAGTTTGACATAATAATAGAAAAAATGGATGATATATGTAGAAACCATAAAGACTGGAATATACTCCTATCCGGAGATTTTAACTTTCCTTTCGTGGATTGGAAAGAACGGATAGAAGAAAGTGGTTGTATGTATACATATAAAAAAGATAGTAATAGTAGTGCAGAAGATAAGAGGCAATTTGAAAAGCTTCAAGATATGCTATTAGAACATAATATGCAACAAATAAACCACATTCCAACAAGAAAGGAAAATGTCCTAGATCTAGTATTTGTGAATGAGGTGAATTATGTTAAAGAAATAATAGTGTATAACACGGGAATTTCAGACCACAATGTCATAGAATTGATAGTCCATTCCAAAGCAAGTGATCGCAGAATTAATAAAAGCACAAAACTTTGGGAAGGATATGGAAAATATAATTTTTACAGTAAGAATATAAAATGGTCAGAAATAAATGAACTGAATAAAGAATGGAAAAATGTATTTGTAAGTGATAATATACAGGTAAATACGGACATACTGTACAAAATACTGGAGAAAATTGTTGAAAAATATGTACCGAAAAAAAAAAATAAATAAAAGATGTGCATACCAAGAGACAGAAGGATATTATTTCAGAAAATTAGAAAGTGGAAAAAAAAATCTTGCAAAAGAAAAAATGTGTGGAAAATGAGGGAAATAAAATGTAAGATAGAAAAAGCAGAACAAAAGATTATACAGTCGAAAGAAAATGAAAAAAGGGACTTAGAAGAAAGGACACTTCAAAATATAAAAAGAAACCCCAAAGTACTTTACTCCTATGCAAAAAAGATGAATAAAGGGAGATTAGAAATAGGCCCTCTAAGAATTGAAGGACAGCTAACGAATGAAAAAAAGGAAATATGCAACATATTAGCAGAAAAATGTAAGAGTGAGTTCACACCAAGAATTGCGAAGGAGAATAATGAAACAGAAATGAGAGAAGAAAATGTTGAATATCTAACAGATATAGATATTAATGAAGCAGATATTGTCACGGCTATCAACGAAATTAAAAATGGATCGGCAGCCGGACTAGATGGAGTTCCAGCGATTTTGTTAGAAAAAACTGCAAACACTATCGCGAAGCCGCTTGCAATACTGCTAAGACAAAGTGTAGATATGAGCGAGATATATGTTAAACATAAATTAGCTTATATAACCCCTATCTTCAAAAGTGGATCAAGACTAGAGGCAAGCAATTATAGACCTGTTAGTCTAACATCACATATTATGAAAGTGTATGAGAGGGTAATAAAAAAGAAAATAATGAACCATTTGGTTAAAAATAATTTGTTTAATATGGGTCAACACGGTTTCGTGCCTGGAAAAAGTACACAGACCCAACTGATAGCACACTATGAAAACATATACAAAAATATGATAAATGAAAAAGACACAGATGTGATCTATCTAGATTTTGCAAAAGCCTTTGACAAGGTAGACCATAACATATTGGAGAAAAAAATGAGAAAGCATAATATTGTGGGAAAGATAGGAAAATGGGTAAAAGAATTCCTGCAAAACAGAAAACAGATAGTGGTTGCAAATGACGAGTAATCAGATGAAGCCCAGGTAATATCTGGTGTGCCACAAGGTACGGTATTAGCCGCACTGCTGTTTGTTATTATGATCTCAGACATACACTGTGATGTTGAAAACTCCGTAGTGAAAAATTTCGCCGATGACACAAGAATAAGTAGAGAAATTACTTGTGATGAAGATAGGAACTCACTACAAAGAGATCTAAACAAAATATATGAATGGGCGGAGATAAATAGGATGGTATTTAACTCCGAGCCCCCTGTGGCCGCGGGGGCATAAAACAATTAGAATAGCGCCAACGTTATCCCTGCGTGTCGTAAGAGGCGACTAAAAGGGACGGGACGAGGGGGCTGGGAACCCCCTCTCCTGTATAGAAAATCCTGTGAGACAGCAACAAAGAGATGGAGGACAGAAATTGAATGTGTTTGAGATGAAGTGTCTGAGGAGTATGGCTGGTATATCTCGAGTAGATAGGGTTAGGAACGAAGTGGTGAGGGTGAGAACGGGTGTAAGAAATGAGTTAGCGGCTAGAGTGGATATGAATGTGTTGAGGTGGTTTGGCCATGTTGAGAGAATGGAAAATGGCTGTCTGCTAAAGAAGGTGATGAATGCAAGAGTTGATGGGAGAAGTACAAGAGGAAGGCCAAGGTTTGGGTGGATGGATGGTGTGAAGAAAGCTCTGGGTGATAGGAGGATAGATGTGAGAGAGGCAAGAGAGCTTGCTAGAAATAGGAATGAATGGCGAGCGATTGTGACGCAGTTCTGGTAGGCCCTGCTGCTTCCTCCGGTGCCTTAGATGACCGCGGAGGTAGCAGCAGTAGGGGACTCAGCAGTATGAAGCTTCATCTGTGGTGGAAATGTGGGAGGTTGGGCTGTGGCACCCTAGCAGTACCAGCTGAACTCGGCTGAGTCCCTGGTTAGGCTGGAGGAACGTAGAGAGTAGAGGTCCCCTTTTTGTTTTGTTTCTTGTTGTTGTCGGCTACCCCCCAAAATTGGGGGAAGTGCCTTTGGTATATGTATGTATGTATTTAACTCCGATAAATTCGAATCAATAAATTATGGAAACAGAGAAGGAATGGTATATGCATACAAGAGACCTAATAATGAGACAATCACAAACAAGGAAGCAATTAAAGACCTTGGTGAAATGTTAAATAGGAATATGTTATGCAACGACCAAATAGCAACACTTGGCTAAATGTAAAGCAAAAATGGGAATGTTATTCAGACACTTTAAACCAAGGAAAACTGAACACATGATTATGCTTTACAAAACTTATGTACGTAGTACACTCGAGTACTGCAATGTGATATGGTACCCACACTATCAAAAGGATATTGCGCAAATAGTGTGTGTACAAAGGTCCTATACTGCTAGAATAGAAGAAGTTAAGGACCTTGACTACTGGGAAAGACAGCAATTTTTAAAACTATACAGTCTAGAAAGGAGAAGAGAACGCTACATGATAATACAAGCATGGAAGCAAATAGAAGGAATTACTGAAAACATCATGGAGCTAAAAATATCAGAAAGAGCAAGCCGAGGTAGATTAATAGTGCCAAAAAATATACCAGGTAAACTAAGAAAGGTGCACAGGACATTAATCCACTACGCACCAGCATCGATAATGCATCGACTATTTAATGTGCTGCCAGCTCATCTAAGAAACATATCAGGAGTGAGCGTAGATGTGTTTAAGAATAAGCTCGAAAAATACCTAAGATGCATCCCAGACCATCCAAGACTGGAAGATGCAAAATACACCGGAAGATGCATTAGCAACTCTCTGGTGGATATACGAGGTGCCTCACACTGAGGGACCTGGGGGAACCCAAACAAAAAATAAGGCAATAAGGTAAGGCTCTCTCTCATATATATATATATATATACTGTTTCTAATACCCCTTTTTATTAGATCATTAAGTCATTAAAAGGTTGCATTTCACTCCTGAGAGGAAGAGGAATTCATTAACCAAGTTCGACTTTTTTGTTAAAGGATTGTGTCAATATCGTGTATAGGGAAGCCTTCCCTTTACTACCCAACCCCTTTCCCATACCTAACAGATTTGAAAGCCGATTTAACAAATAATCAACATGGCAAAATTTCCTCTATTTCCATAACCCATTAATATTATGTCTGTTGAATATCTGATCAGATGACTTAAATTATATCATCCAATTCCTGGTTATTGGATATTTTTTTTTTATGAAGCATTTAATTTCCGTCCATTATAATCAAACAGACATTGCATTAACCAAAAAAGTTATTTCAAGCGTCACAATTATGACGATAAAGGAATAAAGAGAATGCGCGAAAATGTAGAATTTGAACACATGCAATATTTCACTGACACCGCCGAAATTAGTTGAGGCAAGTGTAATGTACTATCAAAAGGTTCCAGCTGGAACACGAAACAAACGTCTCATGGCAACAGCATCCTTACCTGTGAACTGTTACCTATGTTATTTATTTAAGGATAAAGCAAATATTATTTTCGCTCCTTGAATGTGGTTGAAGTTTAAACCAGGAGAGACAATATCGAATAAATACAGATTAATTAATGTAGCTTTTTCTCTTCCTTTTGTTATACGACTGAGCATACTCAGATTAATCCGCTTCTCCTTGTGCACATGACACACTTCATAGTAAGGCAAAGATGTATTTGATATATTGCAAAACAGTTGGCGAACACCAATTTCACCAAACCATCGAAATGTAAAAGCAATCAATTCTCTTTACAGGATGAAAACAACACAGAAAAGAGCAATAATTCCGTAACCGGTACTCTACATAAGTACAGTATATGATTCGTTTTGGCATATATATGACGTCACATTAGGGTTACCGTCTCCCCCAACCCTTAAATAGACGATTCCTCCCTTGCTCCAGCATCACCTTTCCCTTTCTTTTTCCATAAAAGGATTTGAAGGTTAATCAAACTACTCTTTGGCAGTTGTGTGTGTGTGTAAGTGTGTGTGTGTGTGTGCTTGTCTAGAAATTATGACAGGTAACACGTGATGATCAAAGTAGTAAGGATGTGTGAGGAGATGGGAGTGAGGGGCCTTAATGGAGCCTGTTGGGATGGAAGGTCAACCGAGGTTAAGGATTAGATGGCGTGATAACGTAAAGGAGGATTTGGAGAAAGGTTTGGTGGAGGAAGATGCTCTCAATATAAATAGTTCGATAACACTCATGAAGATAACTGATCCATTAGTTTAGGGATATTTGAAGAGGGTTAGAGGAGTTTATCTAAATAGTCAGAATCATTAATTGTAAGAGAGAGGGAGATGTAGCCGGGAACACGGGAATAAATTATATTTACAAATAAATGAGAGAGAGAGAGAGAGAGAGAGAGAGAGAGAGAGAGAGAGAGAGAGAGAGAGAGAGAGAGAGAGAGAGAGAGAAACAACTGGTATTAATGAAGGGATCATCAATGCTGCCATTAATGACTAAACAAAGGGTATCGGCAGATGCAGGGACACGAAAGGGAACAAAGGTTTATTACAGTATTATAGAAAGCTAAATTAGAGAACCAATTAAAGATAAAGAATAGAATTATGTTCTTTCCATTTCTCCCGTAAACGTGAACACAATATCTTCAGGGGAGATTTTGTTAGACAACTTCAGGGGTTTTGTCATACACTTGAAGGGAAAGATAGGTGTATATCATCATCATCTGCACAACTGTGTAGATGATATTCAGATGAATGAGAAATCAGTACTAATATGCAAGGAAACTAATTCCGGTATGGAATATTAAAATATAAAACAAAGTCTTACAGTTGCTGTGCCAAAGCTAATGCAAACGGTTGATCACGTTATCGGATAGCGTAAGTTACAAATTTTCCGACCTTTGGATCTTCAAAATCTGTTCAATTATGCCAATGACGAAATCCACTTTTCATTATATTTTCACAGAATCCACTAGCAAATGAGAACGAATGCTGATAACGAAACAAACAAACAAGAGACCAAAAACAATAACTACCAAAAGGTCCTGTCTATATATGCTTTGCCTCTAAAAGTGAAATCAGTTATTGCCAACTGAATCATCGTAAAACATCAACACAAAAGTATAACCTCGAAGAAAAAATGGGGATATTGACCATACTACTCTCAATTACTTGAAAAAAAAATAAGATAAATCAATTATAAAAAAGGAAAAAAAATCAAAATATTTTCATTCGAAAATGACGTAGTGACTCAGAACTTGGCATCTTGTCAGAAATATTTAGTGAGTGGGGATACCTTAACGTGGTGAAAGGGTTTGTGTATGGTCATGATCAGCAAACCAGTAATAGTCAAGGCCACACTAAGTTGGCTTGCTGTCAGCGATCAGACTAAACTCTCCCACCATCACCAATCCGCAGTTGCCAGCGTGGTTATGAAAATGGCCAAACCACATACATGATTACGGACGTGTATGAGGCCTTGGACCTGCACTGGACTAACTAGAAACAGTTCCATTTATTGTTTGTGTGTATGTATGTATGTATGTGTATATATATATATATATATATATATACATACATATATATACATATATATATACATCATATATATACATACATATATATACATATATATATATATATATACATATATACATATACATTTATATACATATACATATATATATATATATATATATATATATATATATATATATGAATTACGCACGAGAGTGAGAGAAATGGCTGGTGTTGAGAACACAATCCTGATTAGAGTGGATGATATTCAGAGGAGATGGTTTGGTCATGTACAGAGGATGGAACAGGACAGATGGCCAAAGATGGTGCTGCATGGACGAGTGGCCGGAAACAGACCGAGAGGACGACCAAGAGATTCCTGGGTGAAAACCTTCAAGAAACCGAATAGAGGCGATACATTTCAGCAGCTGGCATAGATGGCATTGGATAGGGATCTCTGAAGAGAATGGCGACATCAGATGCAGGACCCAACCCGGAGAGTTCAGGACAGAATTTATGAATACATATATAAATATATATATATATATATATATATATATATATATATATATATATATATGTATATATATATATATATATATGTATATATATGTATATATATATATATATATATATATATATATATAAAAGTGTACCCAAGCCGTCAAAAATGACTTCTAAATATTAGATAGATATGCATACATTGCACTAACACACGCAGATTCAACCCTCCCACTCCCTTTCCATTTCTTAAGTACAACTCGCTGGTTCGGCAATTTATAGGAGAGTATAGATTCTGAGTGTACCTCCGAGGATCCACCCTCTTACCATGGTATGACTACTCCCTCAGCTTGACAGGAAAGATATACATATATGGCCAAAAACTTGCTCTTTATCTTATAGGGGGAGACTGATGTATATACTTTTTTACATTAACTCTTACGCTAAATTAAGAGGATTTGCAGGCCTTAAACACACATCGGTGATGGACACTCATATTGTAACTGTCGAATCGTGGATGAAACCTGTGTGCAGGAAAACGTAAAAGATGTCAGTTGCTTCATACACCTACAGAGATGTCCTGTAGGTAAGGTAGTGTGTCAGTGTACCTTACGCAGTGCAATGTATGCGTTATCTCTTCACAATAAAGGTTAAAGGTACCTGGTTTCAGTTCCAGTATCATCAGAATAGATTCTCACCAGAACGTCAGCCGGGCAAGCCCAACCCCCCCTTAAAGTGCCCAAGCACAGCAGTGGATTCCCCATAAACAGGTTAAACTCACGGTCCGGGGTGGGATATATCTGCTGCATGTGAATGCTCGGCAAACACGTTACCGCTCTACTAGCAAGGAGGCAATGTCTCTACTTTTAACCCTACTAATCTACCTCCGTTCCCACTTTCCTCCATTTTGCTGTATTATCTATTTTTAAGTCTATTTCATACTACCACAGGGGGGGGGGAGGTTTCCCCCCATTCGTACCTTACTTCTGAATCCCCCCCCCCCCCCGCCACTGCATTGAGCCTGGTGGCTCAAATTCAGTCAATCCAATTTGTAAATGAGATGGTTAATCAGCAGCTTGTTTAATCCCCCACCAATAGCGGTAGCCTATTGAAAACGTCTCTAATCTTAATATGTTGAATGGAGTTCGAGTTCCGCTCAGCAATAGTTTCTAGTAGTGTGTGCAACCTTGTGAGCTAAGGATTCAGTGGGGAGCCTATAACTCTAACTGCTGATTCATCACCAGCCATTGTCTACCCCTCCCTGATCCTAGCTTGGGGGATAATTATATGGACAGTCTCTAAAACAATATCCTCTCACTTGTCTCTATATCTCCGGAATAACCTTCAAACCCACGCCAAAAACCCATTTCCTGGTCACCAATTCCATTTCTTTCTACTACATCTTTTATGGCATTTATTCATCAATTTTAATCCTAATCGAGCTACCCACATATCTACTTTAACCATCTTTTTTTTCGCCTTGCTATCATATTGAATGTCTTATTGTAAAAAGGTATAAAGTCACTAGTATAAGGATTTAAAGCCGTAATTTTTCACACCGAAAAAAATACGGACTTGGTAGTTATGGTATCTTTGCTCCATCATTCCCTTAACGTAAAGAACTATCTATAATAAAAGCAATCTTCATCTCTACCTTCATAGTACGATGAGTCCTATATTCATTAGGTTACTTATAAAATAAATAGAGGAGGGAATCTTTACCTTAATCCACCTTTTGGTTTGGATCGGGTCCACTTTCGCTGGCTGCTTTAATCTATTATTCACAAAATACTTCAACTAAACTTTGAACGTCAGGTTTGGAAAGGAATATCTGTTTACGTTTTGTTGAAGCACTGATCACGCTAATCCGTTCTATTTTTTTTTTTTTTCGTTTTCTTTCTTTATGTTCATCCTCGTTTGCAACCAATAACAAATGAATAATAGCCAAGTCCCTTTTCACTGATTCGATCAACAGAGGCATACTTGTTCTAAATCAAATATGGCATTAAATTTTCTTTCTCCGTTCGCTGTACATAGGATCGAGAGAGAGAGAGAGAGAGAGAGAGAGAGAGAGAGAGAGAGAGAGAGAGAGAGAGAGAGAGAGAGATAATCTGGCTGAGGATCAAAGTTGTTGTTGATATTTCAATACCAGGTCGGATAGAGGTGAATGTCAACAAGAACTTTGATTAAGGGTTTCAGGACCATCTCTGTGGATTAGCGTTGGGAATTGTGTTTCTCAGTGATAAATGTTATCCGATTTCGGGAGGGGGAAGTTGAAAACATGAAGGAAACTATGAAAGGAAATCTAAATAAGCATGCAGTGCCTTTATTGCGAAACGTTCCTCAAGATTTTTTGTGAAAATATCCTACATTTTCACTTATGGGTTGATTTATCACATTTCTTCATCCGCTTTCAAGTTTAAATATTTTTTAAGATTCTGATTTAAAGATATCGTGGCCTTGCTACAGTTTTCATTGGTTGATTTTAGTATGAGACCGTTTGCTGATCAATGAAAACTCTCGAAACGATCAATGCAAATTCTCGAACATTTTAATTCAAAGACTTCAGACTATAGTCTTATGTCAAATAACAATACGTATAGAAAAAAGTGAGAATTATAAAATACACCGAAATGCACTCTCTTGCTTCATTTGGTCACTGAATAATGCCATCAGATTTATGTTGTTAAGAGAACTGCACATTAAGCAATTTCTAAGGGTTATCTCGAGGAGATTTTGTAGCTCATGTCTGTACTAATACTTACACTCTAAATGTAGGTCGCGCTCATATAAGTTTAAAGGTTACCCAAATAGCATTTGTTTCACGTAATATCGGTCGTTTTATCAGTTCACAATCATCAACTACCAAAGTTCTATTTGTCAATTTTTCTTTTAAAACTCGTCCAAATAAAACAAGCCATTGATACTATAAATTAACACAATAAATGTGAAATCACCTTCAAATTTGCAGTGATGTTTTAATACACTACACACAATATTTGTTGGGTATAAACTTATTCACTTTGGAGAGGACACACACTCGAGGTACTTGAGAGAGAGATGCAAACTTGGCTCTTATAAAGGGACAGGCTGGTCCTCTTATGCTGCTATGCATCCCTTG
>NC_090727.1:27337086-27339586 GCF_036898095.1 Palaemon carinicauda
CAAGGGATGCATAGCAGCATAAGAGGACCAGCCTGTCCCTTTATAAGAGCCAAGTTTGCATCTCTCTCTCAAGTACCTCGAGTGTGTGTCCTCTCCAAAGTGAATAAGTTTATACCCAACAAATATTGTGTGTAGTGTATTAAAACATCACTGCAAATTTGAAGGTGATTTCACATTTATTGTGTTAATTTATAGTATCAATGGCTTGTTTTATTTGGACGAGTTTTAAAAGAAAAATTGACAAATAGAACTTTGGTAGTTGATGATTGTGAACTGATAAAACGACCGATATTACGTGAAACAAATGCTATTTGGGTAACCTTTAAACTTATATGAGCGCGACCTACATTTAGAGTGTAAGTATTAGTACAGACATGAGCTACAAAATCTCCTCGAGATAACCCTTAGAAATTGCTTAATGTGCAGTTCTCTTAACAACATAAATCTGATGGCATTATTCAGTGACCAAATGAAGCAAGAGAGTGCATTTCGGTGTATTTTATAATTCTCACTTTTTTCTATACGTATTGTTATTTGACATAAGACTATAGTCTGAAGTCTTTGAATTAAAATGTTCGAGAATTTGCATTGATCGTTTCGAGAGTTTTCATTGATCAGCAAACGGTCTCATACTAAAATCAACCAATGAAAACTGTAGCAAGGCCACGATATCTTTAAATCAGAATCTTAAAAAATATTTAAACTTGAAAGCGGATGAAGAAATGTGATAAATCAACCCATAAGTGAAAATGTAGGATATTTTCACAAAAAATCTTGAGGAACGTTTCGCAATAAAGGCACTGCATGCTTATTTAGATTTCCTTTCATAGTTTCCTTCATGTTTTCAACTTCCCCCTCCCGAAATCGGATAACATTTATCACTGAGAAACACAATTCCCAACGCTAATCCACAGAGATGGTCCTGAAACCCTTAATCAAAGTTCTTGTTGACATTCACCTCTATCCGACCTGGTATTGAAATATCAACAACAACTTTGATCCTCAGCCAGATTATCTCTCTCTCTCTCTCTCTCTCTCTCTCTCTCTCTCTCTCTCTCTCTCTCTCTCTCTCTCTCTCTCGATCCTATGTACAGCGAACGGAGAAAGAAAATTTAATGCCATATTTGATTTAGAACAAGTATGCCTCTGTTGATCGAATCAGTGAAAAGGGACTTGGCTATTATTCATTTGTTATTGGTTGCAAACGAGGATGAACATAAAGAAAGAAAACGAAAAAAAAAAAAAATAGAACGGATTAGCGTGATCAGTGCTTCAACAAAACGTAAACAGATATTCCTTTCCAAACCTGACGTTCAAAGTTTAGTTGAAGTATTTTGTGAATAATAGATTAAAGCAGCCAGCGAAAGTGGACCCGATCCAAACCAAAAGGTGGATTAAGGTAAAGATTCCCTCCTCTATTTATTTTATAAGTAACCTAATGAATATAGGACTCATCGTACTATGAAGGTAGAGATGAAGATTGCTTTTATTATAGATAGTTCTTTACGTTAAGGGAATGATGGAGCAAAGATACCATAACTACCAAGTCCGTATTTTTTTCGGTGTGAAAAATTACGGCTTTAAATCCTTATACTAGTGACTTTATACCTTTTTACAATAAGACATTCAATATGATAGCAAGGCGAAAAAAAAGATGGTTAAAGTAGATATGTGGGTAGCTCGATTAGGATTAAAATTGATGAATAAATGCCATAAAAGATGTAGTAGAAAGAAATGGAATTGGTGACCAGGAAATGGGTTTTTGGCGTGGGTTTGAAGGTTATTCCGGAGATATAGAGACAAGTGAGAGGATATTGTTTTAGAGACTGTCCATATAATTATCCCCCAAGCTAGGATCAGGGAGGGGTAGACAATGGCTGGTGATGAATCAGCAGTTAGAGTTATAGGCTCCCCACTGAATCCTTAGCTCACAAGGTTGCACACACTACTAGAAACTATTGCTGAGCGGAACTCGAACTCCATTCAACATATTAAGATTAGAGACGTTTTCAATAGGCTACCGCTATTGGTGGGGGATTAAACAAGCTGCTGATTAACCATCTCATTTACAAATTGGATTGACTGAATTTGAGCCACCAGGCTCAATGCAGTGGCGGGGGGGGGGGGGGATTCAGAAGTAAGGTACGAATGGGGGGAAACCTCCCCCCCCCCTGTGGTAGTATGAAATAGACTTAAAAATAGATAATACAGCAAAATGGAGGAAAGTGGGAACGGAGGTAGATTAGTAGGGTTAAAAGTAGAGACATTGCCTCCTTGCTAGTAGAGCGGTAACGTGTTTGCCGAGCATTCACATGCAGCAGATATATCCCACCCCGGACCGTGAGTTTAACCTGTTTATGGGGAATCCACTGCTGTGCTTGGGCACTTTAAGGGGGGGTTGGGCTTGCCCGGCTGACGTTCTGGTGAGAATCTATTCTGATGATACTGGAACTGAAACCAGGTACCTTTAACCTTTATTGTGAAGAGATAACGCATACAT
>NC_090727.1:27342086-27357086 GCF_036898095.1 Palaemon carinicauda
CCTTCCATCCCAACAGGCTCCATTAAGGCCCCTCACTCCCATCTCCTCACACATCCTTACTACTTTGATCATCACGTGTTACCTGTCATAATTTCTAGACAAGCACACTCACACACACACACTTACACACACACACAACTGCCAAAGAGTAGTTTGATTAACCTTCAAATCCTTTTATGGAAAAAGAAAGGGAAAGGTGATGCTGGAGCAAGGGAGGAATCGTCTATTTAAGGGTTGGGGGAGACGGTAACCCTAATGTGACGTCATATATATGCCAAAACGAATCATATACTGTACTTATGTAGAGTACCGGTTACGGAATTATTGCTCTTTTCTGTGTTGTTTTCATCCTGTAAAGAGAATTGATTGCTTTTACATTTCGATGGTTTGGTGAAATTGGTGTTCGCCAACTGTTTTGCAATATATCAAATACATCTTTGCCTTACTATGAAGTGTGTCATGTGCACAAGGAGAAGCGGATTAATCTGAGTATGCTCAGTCGTATAACAAAAGGAAGAGAAAAAGCTACATTAATTAATCTGTATTTATTCGATATTGTCTCTCCTGGTTTAAACTTCAACCACATTCAAGGAGCGAAAATAATATTTGCTTTATCCTTAAATAAATAACATAGGTAACAGTTCACAGGTAAGGATGCTGTTGCCATGAGACGTTTGTTTCGTGTTCCAGCTGGAACCTTTTGATAGTACATTACACTTGCCTCAACTAATTTCGGCGGTGTCAGTGAAATATTGCATGTGTTCAAATTCTACATTTTCGCGCATTCTCTTTATTCCTTTATCGTCATAATTGTGACGCTTGAAATAACTTTTTTGGTTAATGCAATGTCTGTTTGATTATAATGGACGGAAATTAAATGCTTCATAAAAAAAAAATATCCAATAACCAGGAATTGGATGATATAATTTAAGTCATCTGATCAGATATTCAACAGACATAATATTAATGGGTTATGGAAATAGAGGAAATTTTGCCATGTTGATTATTTGTTAAATCGGCTTTCAAATCTGTTAGGTATGGGAAAGGGGTTGGGTAGTAAAGGGAAGGCTTCCCTATACACGATATTGACACAATCCTTTAACAAAAAAGTCGAACTTGGTTAATGAATTCCTCTTCCTCTCAGGAGTGAAATGCAACCTTTTAATGACTTAATGATCTAATAAAAAGGGGTATTAGAAACAG
Source organism: Palaemon carinicauda (assembly GCF_036898095.1). NCBI lineage: Eukaryota > Metazoa > Arthropoda > Malacostraca > Decapoda > Palaemonidae > Palaemon > Palaemon carinicauda. Next base: position 27,343,290 of record NC_090727.1, read on the forward strand.
TATATATATATATATATATGAGAGAGAGCCTTACCTTATTGCCTTATTTTTTGTTTGGGTTCCCCCAGGTCCCTCAGTGTGAGGCACCTCGTATATCCACCAGAGAGTTGCTAATGCATCTTCCGGTGTATTTTGCATCTTCCAGTCTTGGATGGTCTGGGATGCATCTTAGGTATTTTTCGAGCTTATTCTTAAACACATCTACGCTCACTCCTGATATGTTTCTTAGATGAGCTGGCAGCACATTAAATAGTCGATGCATTATCGATGCTGGTGCGTAGTGGATTAATGTCCTGTGCACCTTTCTTAGTTTACCTGGTATATTTTTTGGCACTATTAATCTACCTCGGCTTGCTCTTTCTGATATTTTTAGCTCCATGATGTTTTCAGTAATTCCTTCTATTTGCTTCCATGCTTGTATTATCATGTAGCGTTCTCTTCTCCTTTCTAGACTGTATAGTTTTAAAAATTGCTGTCTTTCCCAGTAGTCAAGGTCCTTAACTTCTTCTATTCTAGCAGTATAGGACCTTTGTACACACACTATTTGCGCAATATCCTTTTGATAGTGTGGGTACCATATCACATTGCAGTACTCGAGTGTACTACGTACATAAGTTTTGTAAAGCATAATCATGTGTTCAGTTTTCCTTGGTTTAAAGTGTCTGAATAACATTCCCATTTTTGCTTTACATTTAGCCAAGTGTTGCTATTTGGTCGTTGCATAACATATTCCTATTTAACATTTCACCAAGGTCTTTAATTGCTTCCTTGTTTGTGATTGTCTCATTATTAGGTCTCTTGTATGCATATACCATTCCTTCTCTGTTTCCATAATTTATTGATTCGAATTTATCGGAGTTAAATACATACATACATATACCAAAGGCACTTCCCCCAATTTTGGGGGGTAGCCGACAACAACAAGAAACAAAACAAAAAGGGGACCTCTACTCTCTACGTTCCTCCAGCCTAACCAGGGACTCAGCCGAGTTCAGCTGGTACTGCTAGGGTGCCACAGCCCAACCTCCCACATTTCCACCACAGATGAAGCTTCATACTGCTGAGTCCCCTACTGCTGCTACCTCCGCGGTCATCTAAGGCACCGGAGGAAGCAGCAGGGCCTACCAGAACTGCGTCACAATCGCTCGCCATTCATTCCTATTTCTAGCAAGCTCTCTTGCCTCTCTCACATCTATCCTCCTATCACCCAGAGCTTTCTTCACACCATCCATCCACCCAAACCTTGGCCTTCCTCTTGTACTTCTCCCATCAACTCTTGCATTCATCACCTTCTTTAGCAGACAGCCATTTTCCATTCTCTCAACATGGCCAAACCACCTCAACACATTCATATCCACTCTAGCCGCTAACTCATTTCTTACACCCGTTCTCACCCTCACCACTTCGTTCCTAACCCTATCTACTCGAGATATACCAGCCATACTCCTCAGACACTTCATCTCAAACACATTCAATTTCTGTCCTCCATCTCTTTGTTGCTGTCTCACAGGATTTTCTATACAGGAGAGGGGGTTCCCAGCCCCCTCGTCCCGTCCCTTTTAGTCGCCTCTTACGACACGCAGGGATAACGTTGGCGCTATTCTAATTGTTTTATGCCCCCGCGGCCACAGGGGGCTCGGAGTTAAATACCATCCTATTTATCTCCGCCCATTCATATATTTTGTTTAGATCTCTTTGTAGTGAGTTCCTATCTTCATCACAAGTAATTTCTCTACTTATTCTTGTGTCATCGGCGAAATTTTTCACTACGGAGTTTTCAACATCACAGTGTATGTCTGAGATCATAATAACAAACAGCAGTGCGGCTAATACCGTACCTTGTGGCACACCAGATATTACCTGGGCTTCATCTGATTACTCGTCATTTGCAACCACTATCTGTTTTCTGTTTTGCAGGAATTCTTTTACCCATTTTCCTATCTTTCCCACAATATTATGCTTTCTCATTTTTTTCTCCAATATGTTATGGTCTACCTTGTCAAAGGCTTTTGCAAAATCTAGATAGATCACATCTGTGTCTTTTTCATTTATCATATTTTTGTATATGTTTTCATAGTGTGCTATCAGTTGGGTCTGTGTACTTTTTCCAGGCACGAAACCGTGTTGACCCATATTAAACAAATTATTTTTAACCAAATGGTTCATTATTTTCTTTTTTATTACCCTCTCATACACTTTCATAATATGTGATGTTAGACTAACAGGTCTATAATTGCTTGCCTCTAGTCTTGATCCACTTTTGAAGATAGGGGTTATATAAGCTAATTTATGTTTAACATATATCTCGCTCATATCTACACTTTGTCTTAGCAGTATTGCAAGCGGCTTCGCGATAGTGTTTGCAGTTTTTTCTAACAAAATCGCTGGAACTCCATCTAGTCCGGCTGCCGATCCATTTTTAATTTCGTTGATAGCCGTGACAATATCTGCTTCATTAATATCTATATCTGTTAGATATTCAACATTTTCTTCTCTCATTTCTGTTTCATTATTCTCCTTCGCAATTCTTGGTGTGAACTCACTCTTACATTTTTCTGCTAATATGTTGCATATTTCCTTTTTTTCATTCGTTAGCTGTCCTTCAATTCTTAGAGGGCCTATTTCTAATCTCCCTTTATTCATCTTTTTTGCATAGGAGTAAAGTACTTTGGGGTTTCTTTTTATATTTTGAAGTGTCCTTTCTTCTAAGTCCCTTTTTTCATTTTCTTTCGACTGTATAATCTTTTGTTCTGCTTTTTCTATCTTACATTTTATTTCCCTCATTTTCCACACATTTTTTCTTTTGCAAGATTTTTTTTTCCACTTTCTAATTTTCTGAAATAATATCCTTCTGTCTCTTGGTATGCACATCTTTTATTTATTTTTTTTTTTCGGTACATATTTTTCAACAATTTTCTCCAGTATTTTGTACAGTATGTCCGTATTTACCTGTATATTATCACTTACAAATACATTTTTCCATTCTTTATTCAGTTCATTTATTTCTGACCATTTTATATTCTTACTGTAAAAATTATATTTTCCATATCCTTCCCAAAGTTTTGTGCTTTTATTAATTCTGCGATCACTTGCTTTGGAATGGACTATCAATTCTATGACATTGTGGTCTGAAATTCCCGTGTTATACACTATTATTTCTTTAACATAATTCACCTCATTCACAAATACTAGATCTAGGACATTTTCCTTTCTTGTTGGAATGTGGTTTATTTGTTGCATATTATGTTCTAATAGCATATCTTGAAGCTTTTCAAATTGCCTCTTATCTTCTGCACTACTATTACTATCTTTTTTATATGTATACATACAACCACTTTCTTCTATCCGTTCTTTCCAATCCACGAAAGGAAAGTTAAAATCTCCGGATAGGAGTATATTCCAGTCTTTATGGTTTCTACATATATCATCCATTTTTTCTATTATTATGTCAAACTCCTTAGTGTTTGGGGGTCTGTAAACTACAATATTCACTAGTTTTTCAAATTCAAATTCTACCGCAATCAATTCACATTCTGTGTTGCTGTATTTTTCACAGACTTTTCCTTGATTTATGTCTCTTCCATATATTGTGGTTCCCCCTTGATTCCTATTTTTTCTGTCTGATCTATAAGTTTGGAAACCCTTTATCTGGTCATCACTGCCAGTCTCCTGGGAATACCATGTTTCACTCAAATTTAATATATCTATTTTTTCAATTTGGGTTAGTTCTTCTAAGAACTCTATTTTCCTTTTAGAGTTACTTTTAGAGAGAGAGAGAGAGAGAGAGAGAGAGAGAGAGAGAGAGAGAGAGAGAGAGAGAGAGACTAGGTATTACGGGAAATAACAGCGGACAACCCTCATTGAACAAAACAGAGAAAGTAAACAAAGGTTAGAGCTAAACCAGTTAATGGAAACGAAACAGGATCTGCGATAGGTGGATGGATGAAGTAATAGGAGTTCGTACCGATGAAATAAAACTACAAGTAAAAAAAGATATTATGAGTAAAAAAGAACTGACTTTTTGGAAGGAAATCTGAGCTGCCAAACCTCATTCTTTGAAAGAGACCGTCCGCTCGTTTGAAGATTTGTATCTTTTTCATCCTGACCACTTACTTAACTTCACATTTTGTAAAACTTTCCACCTGTGAGGACTTTGACTGTATCGATATGCATCTTCTAAGTTTTTGCATATTCAAAGCTTCTTACTCCATATACAGTAAATGGGTTCGATAATGCATCTCACCCGCTTTCACTTTATTTTTATCTGCTTCCCATCCAAAAGAATACTCCATTTATCTTGAAACGTTTTTTTCATTTACCGCAACTTATGCCACATTACACCTTACTGGCCCCATTTGTTCAACTTTTCCATTAGTCTCTCATTCCACAATCAATCCACTTTCTGTCATTCTCTTGAAAATTTCCCTTTTTAAGAAATATTCTTCACTAATCTTTCAATTCTTCGTGGCTCTCACTAATTTGCTCAGCTTTATGATGAAACAAACACTGCTGTTATCCCACTTTTCATGTACAATATATACATTTATCTTGAAAATTTTGCCCACGTTTCGTATACTTTCCCCAAAGTTCCTTATTACCCCGTCCACTTTTACGTATTAGACATTTGTTTGAGGCTTACTTTTAAACCCAACAAGTCCTCTCAAGGTAAGGAAAAAGCTTTAATATTTCTAACTAACTGAACCCTATAAGACGAATACTCTTAAAATTTTCATAATTCAGCATTATCCATATAACCTTAATACTCTCAAATATCTGGTTTATGAATTCCATTCGTCGATTGAAATAGACAGAAATGAAACGCGCAGTAATTTTATTTCATAACTAAAAAAAAAAAAAAAATGAGATACGATGAAGAGGATGAAATCATGTCTATCATAAGTTATGATCAAATATTCAAAACGCTTAATGAAACGAGGTCAAGGGAAGAGATAAAATGTGGCCTAGATCAGTCGTCGCATAAGCTAATTTTTAAAATGCTTCCTCTATGGAGGGAGGGTGGGGGTAGGAACTAGAGTCCCTCGCGGAGGATTACACCACAGGTCAAAAGCGAATTCTGTGAAATAAAGTTAATTAATTACCGCTCTGTACTTGATTTTTCCCTAGAATATACTGCTACACTCTTAGTCTTTAATCTCTTAATGAAATTGTTAGAGGACTGACTAATTGTCTGCAAATGAGAGAGAGAGAGAGAGAGAGAGAGAGAGAGAGAGAGAGAGAGAGAGAGAGAGAGAGAGAGAGAGAGAGAGAGACAACTACAAAATTAAGTATGGTGAACAAACGCAAACTAAGGTATTAGTGAATTACAAAAAACAGATTTTTACTCAAATTTACGGATGGACGTATCCCGCTAAGAGAGTTTATTTATCTCCTGTAGATGGATGAATATATTATAAAATTGTATTATTATCCAAAGTATAAGGATGAATACAATACGAAAATAAATTACGATATCGATGAACTCTCGACTCCAACAATAACATATAAAATGAAGCCGACACAAAGTACGAATATAACGGAAATGTGTCAAAAGAGAGGAAAGGAAAAATACCAGAACTAATCAGAGATAACAAGTGACAAGTAAAAAGGATTGACGTTGCATAAAGGGACTTTTCGTTTCAGACTCTCGCGTTGGAATGAGGAATGACTCGAAAGGGAAGGACAGAGTGGAAATGGGACGTAATAGATTTGAAATCAAAATTCATGTGGATGAATTTATATGAAAATAAACCATTCCATTAAGTAAAAATTGGGTTAGATACGATAGTTTTAATTGTTAATCGGTTGAAAAGGTATAAAGGTTTTTAAAAGAACATTCATTAAAAATGATTGATCATTGAAGTGAGGAAAAAAGGTGGTAAAAAATAAAAAAAGCACCAAGTATAATAAAAGAATAAAGATTTCTATTATTTTAAAGCCGTCCAAAACTGATCCATGAAAAAATCTGTGTACGTCAGAAATGTTTTTATATTTATGAATGAATCTTCACATGATGTTCATTAACTTTATTTCATCTTTGATTCCCCGTTTCTTTTTAAATAATTGTAACCTATTTTATGTTAAAGTGAATAAACAAAATGGTATCATTGGTGTAATATAATAGCGGTCGATTATAGTGCAACAAAGTGAAAGTATGTCTGCAGATTTTGAGAACCCACAATAAACCCTAAAAACTAGTTTTTTTTTTTTTTTTTTATTGAATAATTCCAGCGTTACCTACCGTAGTGGAAAATACAGGGAATTTTTGCGTTATTCTTGGTCAGTAATGCAAATCATACACGAGTTACAATTATAAACAATACAGAAAAAAACCAGGCGTTACGAAAATCAAGCATTCTCTTAGTTAATAATACAAGAAGTTATCCTTGACCGTACATCGATAGATAACGAAAAGAAAAAAAAATCAACAATTAATACGTCTATCAATTTTACTGGGTGAATACAATGATTCATATTGAACAACACCAAAGTTTATCAAAAATATTCCCTATATAATGTCCCCTTTCAACCTCAAAACTTGTCCTCCGTAATGAATTTTCCTGCTTCTTGCTATTATAGTGATCGTCTGAACTGTCAAGATCGCAAGACTCATATGATGGTGAAATGGAGACTTTTGAGGCCATAGTTCCTTTTTATAAAATTAAAGTAAGTTTTAGCTGGTCAGAAATGAGCTAAAAGTCTTACCGATTTCAAAACATCTACATAAGAATAATGTTCAAGACGCCATCTGTGAGATGCAATTCTTTATCGCTCATCATCTTAGAGAAGCTATATAAATAGCATTCTTTCTTCGTAAAACAATATTACAAAGTAGTTGTGAAACCGCCTTGAGTTTTGAGATAGTCTTCTTCAACATATTAATCAAAAGACTGACCAAAGAAACTTATTTATAAGAGAAAATCTCAAATAAAAAAAGAACTAAAGATCCAAAGCTTAGAAGGAGATATCAGTTGTATCAAATTAAATATTAAACTTCAAAGGCTATGGTTACAAAGCAAGAACTCCATTCACTTCATTTCATTGGTAAGGAATTCTAAAGGAGTATCTACGCATACTGATAAGGGTAATATGAGCTTCTCAATAATTGTAGGGATGGCAGAAAAAGGAGGAAGTTTAGTATTATAGTAATGTACAATAGAATAAGTGCATATCTAATTAAATCTTGATAAAGTAACTGAATTTCTGTGTGCAAAGCAATTAAGCTCTCAATTTTATATATAAAGGCACTTGTGTGTGTGTATATATATATATATATATATATATATATATATATATATATATATATATATATATATATATATATATATGTATGTATATATATATATATATATGTGTGTGTGTGTGTGAATGTTTGAACATGTTGCCAGGAACCTCAAAAGTCTATGCTGAAAGAAAAACTAAACTTTAAATCTTGGGAAAGCCTCTCCATCTCAGAGTGAGAAAGATGATAGAGGCAATGCATTCCCAAGTGGGATTTTGGGTCAGTAATTAACCTCGCTCACAAAATTCCAGTAACATTACTTTTTGCGAGCAATAGTTATTTCCACGGTGTACGTCTTTATGAGCATGAAAAAGTAGGAATTTTTATTGTTAGGACTCTTAAGACAGGTATTTTGGTGTATAAGTGATAAAAATTATTCAGTATAACAGCAGTAGTAATACTAGCAGCTGGTATTAGTATCGTTAGCAGCTGAGCTTTTATGGTTGGAGAAAATTTAGATTGTTTTCAAATTAACAATTAGCTATTACTCATGCAGACTTTTTGTAAACGACGTAAAATTGCATAAGAGCATTTCACCAATTGGGCATCTAGACCGACATCAGAATTTCAGTTCACCATGCAATGACAGTGTGTGCAAATTTTCTGATATCAAAAGTAACCACTTATACACTATTGTTACGTTTACTGTTGTTTCTACATGCTCTTTCACTCGTTAATCTCGAAGGATTTTTTGCTGATTGACCAAGATATGTATGGGGATCTCATCGTCATCAAAACCACGATTAATGTGGGCTGCCCATACGCAAGAGCCCAAGTTATGCCAAATGAGACATGGCAATCTTAATCAATCATCAAAGCTCACTTTCAGTTCTCCTTGGTTCTGTATCGTGTATCCTTCTGTTCCAACACCTCTCCATATCAGCCTCCCTCACCTCCTTATGATTAAGACTTTTACTCTTCACGTGACCAAAGCTTCTTTAAAATTATGATTCATCTTTTACCTCAGCTAACTTTTATCAACTGAATTTTCATATACTTGTGTGAAACCTTTCAGTCGTTTTAGAATAGATAAGCATTCACTACTAAGAAAAAAATATATATTACACTAATCGCTGATTCTCAGTAAATGCTGCCAGAAGGCGTTGAAGGTGAATTGTCTTAATGACTCTTGGTTCTATTGATTTAATGAGGCTGGAGACAAGATTTTGTTCATGTCAGCATTACCACTATTTAGCCCACCAACTGATCCTACATTAAAATTAATTGCCAACCCTTCTTCCTTCAATACAATATGCCCAATGACCTATAAATGTCTGTGTGGATTTTCAAAAAGGCTACTCTTTGTTCGCTCTTGCTCTCCAAGCTCTTAACTTTGCTTCTCAGTGGATGACTCTGGTTTCCCCAAGTTGCACCTTGTTGCTGAATAGTGTTCTCAGTCCCAGCACTTGACCAAATGGTCTAAATAAATAAACCAATCCATCGGAAATGTTTCAGAAACATTACGAGGTATATAATGAAGAAGGCATTTAAAGTGGAATATGGTCAGATATACGCCCAAGTCCAAATAGTGATTTGGATCTACACTTCGTTGACGGATTTTCCTTGAGCTTTTCTAACATTTTTCCTGATAATAATGCCAACATGAAATGACAAACCATAGGCTTCATTTTGAAAATAGTATTTACTTTTCCACACAGTCTTGGTAATCTTGGAACCTTATTTTCATGTTTGGTTCTATATTTTTTCTTTTACTCATTTCCATGAGTTACATATATCAAATGTGTCTATGTTCTTAGTATGAGTGTACCTAATATATGTTATTTCCAGCCTAAAAATAGGTTATGCTTATCATTGTAATCTAAAATTGGATATGGAAATGAAATTATGAAATTGTATACAATTTTGATACTTGTTTTTAATGCTTCATCCACTAAATCAGGGGTGGCCAACCTTTTGTCTCCAAAGCACCAATTTTTTTCACTTGTAACTCAGATGCGCCACACACACTTTAAACCCCTTTTAATCCTTTAAGTATGGGGCTTTCGACATATTTGGTGGTTATACATGTATTATTTGATATATATATATATATATATATATATATATATATATATATATATATATATATGTGTGTGTGTGTGTGTGTGTGTGTGTGTGTGTGTGTGTGTGTGTGTGTGTACTAGTGTTGATAGATCTAACAGTTGTAAAGGAAAGGATTTAACATGAATACAAAGTAAAGTGTACTTACTTTAACACTTTGAATTTGCATTGATACTCCAGAAAGTCCGAATTAAAAAAAAATTTACATAATCAGCAGTTTTAAAGAAAAGTACTTTCATAACTAGGTTTAATAAGACTTTTGACTTTGCTTTGCCTTCACTAAATCTGTAATAATAGGAGTTAAATTAGTAACTGAGAGCCACATAAGAGACAGTTCTTCAGATTTGAATCGGATAGTCGTGACCAGTTTGTTCTTGATCCTTTTCATGGATGAAAATAGTTGCTCGCATCTGTATGTTGTTCCAAAGCAACAGGTATTACTTTGGGCAAATTTTTTCAAGTCTGGAAAATGTTCACCTGGTAAAAATCGCCAAAAATAGCGTATTTCAGATGCAGTTGGGAGTGAGGGAAGTTCATTAAATTTACTCTTCAGCACTGAATTTGCTCTAGATCATTAAGTTCCATCTGTATATTACTAGGCATCTTCAGATATGTTTTTTTTCTTTTATCTCTGTGGAATAGTGCGCCACTTGTAATCGTGCAATGCGCCACTGTTGGCGCATGCGCCATAGGTTGGCCACCCCTGCACTAAATGAACCATTAAATAAGAGAATCAGCTATTTAATCTCATCTACAAATTAACGTCCTTATGGTTTTTACAAACTCCAATATTGTTATTCTTAAAGCTGTCTTATTATGGTTCTAATAAAAACTGCGTCAATTTCCTTCAAGATTGTAGACAGTAGCACGAAGGTCCAGCTTTTACGCTCCTCACCCTCCCAACCAAAAAAGAAAAATTCCCCTTTACGAAATTTTTTTTTAAGTAATTCAAAGTTTCGTTTAAGCTAGATCATTTGTATGTTTTGTAAATTAAGCCATTTTCCTCTTAGACATTTTCCTCTTAGATTATAACAAGAAACATTTGAGACATAAAAATGGCCGTAGTTTTGCCATTTTGCCTCCGGAGGCAGTGGCACTGGAGCGCACGTGTTTCATACACGCTCGTACGCTGCTGTAACCGTTTGATTTTTTTTCATCTAATCACTCGCCTTTCTCTGCACTGTTAACAGACCATATTGCCTTTTCTTGCTCTTTCATGCTTTTTCATGTTTAAATTTCTGTGACGTTCTTGCTCGCAAGGCGCTGTATATAAACTCGATGATTGTTTAATAAAGTTTAGTTACATTCACCTCGCCTCTCAGTTATCACTTAACTGGTGACTCCTCACAGCACAGAGACGAGAGGAAAATCAGCACAATGATCACTGTCACTTTTATACTTGAGCAGGTGATGGTGAATTGTGGAAGAACTCCCAGGGGGATAAAACTTCCAAAACATCAGTCGTTTCATGCATCTATTTACAAGGGTCATCAGTGTTCTGAACACTCCCTATATATGCGAAGCCACTTAACTTTACCTTTCATAGGCTTATTAAAGCCCTGACTTTCCAATAGGTGTACATGTTATATCCTTTTAATTCTTCCAAGGCACTTCTCTCTTACCTCTTGACACTTCATAACCCTACATTCTTTTCACAAATCTATGTACTGTATATGATCGATGCTCATCAGCAAAGGTTTGAAGATCGATTCCTCATTACGCTGAAATGCGAAACGCCTGTACCATTCAAATTTCGTTATGCCTTTGTTGATCTAGGAAGTGAAATAGGTTCATGCTGGATAGATAACTATAGTAGTTTACAATAAAGATGGACATGGGCTTAGCACTAGCAACCTCATCCTCTATAAGAGGGGGGCGGTGAAATTGTAACAATACATGTAGCATTGTTATCCCTCCATTTGGGCAACAATTAATCTAGGTCTGTTTTTACTTCCCTGAATCGCAATCCTTTGAAGAGTTCATAAATGTTTATTTGTTGATAAATGCCTTTTATATTTTAGAGCATTCAGAATAATAATACAATAATTTATGCGTATACATTATAGAAATGTTAATGTTTAAAATCCTTATCTACCCTATATTTTGCCAAGCACTTCAAGGAGAATAGCTGTTACATTATGACGAAAAATCATTTTTATATGAAATACCTCATTGGAAAAACACTTGTTTAAATCGGTCAGCTATTCCCTTTCTCAAAATCTGTCGGGCGCGAGTTCAAGCCCTCCTGTAGCTCGATAGCTTTATAGTAATGCTTGTAAGCGCGTCGTCTTTGTGAGCTATGGATGGGGGTTTGATAGGTGTATCTTCCGAATCATCAGCAGCCATAGACTGGCCCTCGCTGGGTGAAGATGGGGCTTTGTCGTTGATCATATGTATATTTGGTCAGCCTGTAGGACACTGTTATTTCCCTTGCACATCCCATTCCGAGAGACCTTTGAAACAAAAGTTTAAAAGAAGGAAATTAAAACTTGATGACAGCCTAATGTTCAAGGACACTTTGCCTTCTAATCCTCAGTCCAAATGAAAGCGTGGAGCTTTTTTTTAAACGAAACCTCGAGTATCTCGAGCTACATTCATAAATTTCCCAGTCAGTAACTGGTGATATGAACCTTAAGTATTGAATTGGAAATGATTAGTAAATAACATAAAAAATTCAAAAAGAAAAAAAAATTATGCAAGAAGCCTGGTGGTATTGAGTGGAGATTTTAAAGCGGGTTAAACTTCCAAACAAACAGCACGTATTTCCGATTTCCACAGTGAGATTCCCTTCCCCTTATGTTTAGACTAAGGCTATGTTGTGTATTTGTATTTGCCAAGTCTTGGTCTTTTGTGTCTTTATAAACCCTAAACGAAATTTTTTTACTTCTCATTTGTTCCATTTGGGGAACTCTTCAAAATCTCTACAAAAAGCACAAATCAAATAGCGTCTTACCCATAATAAAAGGGATCAGAGTTTTAGTCTGAATCTGTTTTATTTTTGAAGTCTGTCTTCCCTAAAGTTGAAAGGAAAGACATGAAAAGGTCCCCTCCTAAGTAAGCATATAAATAGATGTCCATCACAAAGGAAAGCTTTTAGCCTTATTATAATTTTTATTTTGAATGAAAGAACGAAAAGCGATAGCTAAAACAGAACCTCAAAAAGAGGCCTTTCCTCACAAAAAAAAAAAAAAAAAATTTCTTTCTTTCAAAACAAAACTGAACCATTATTATCCTCTTCATGGAGTACGGATGCAACAGGAAAGTATTGATATACATATACATACTCAAAGATTCCAAGAATTTTTTTACTGAACATCTTATAAACTTTTTGGGGGTAACGAATACTCGCGGTAAAAATCAAGGAAGGAAAAATATCTATGGATAATTTTTGTCTTTCAGCATAACTTTACAAATATGCTCATTTCATAACATAAAAGGCAAATTTGTTTATAAAGGCAAACCTTTTCTTTCTTCCTAGGAAACAAAGTGTTTTCATTATGGAAACTTTAACAGATCTTATGAATAATACACTTAATACAGGTATTCGGATGCATCATAGGGGAGAGAGAGAGAGAGAGAGAGAGAGAGAGAGAGAGAGAGAGAGAGAGAGAGAGAGAGAGAGAGAGAGAGAGAGAGAGAAGCTATTTAGATATGATGGAACTCAGAGCGTAAAGCTCTGCTAAGGCTCGGAAATCCACACCCCTGAAGACCATCTTTTCCCTTAAGTTACATATTCATATCTCTTCCCGACTTTCATTAATACTGTGGTGGAAAAACTCTATACCAATCTTCAGTAAGAAATACTTATGAAAATCTACGAAAATAAATACAGCATGTACTGTAATCATACTAAGAAAAAGGTTCGATCGCCCATCTTTTAGTAGGTCCGATCAGCATTAGGGAGATCTTGCTGTCAGTGTATCACACATGGCTTACTGTAGGGTTCCCTTCGGTCTCTTTAGGTGCACTTACATTTCAGTCCTTTACTGGACCTCAGTTACTGCTACTGGTCTTTCATCTTGCTGTCCATTTTCTCTTAATTTTTACCTAATAGTGCAACATTATACGTTTTCTTTAGTTGCACCAGAGTGTTGGATGGCCCTCCGATCCCCATTATGTTGTATAAATTTCGTATCTTCAGTCAAACCGGACAAATTCGACCAATTTATCCATGTAATCTGCAATACTTTGATAAAGGTTTTCTGACCGTTCTTTACCTTCATCTTCTTGTGTAATTGATATCATAAAGGATCCTGTCTAACGACAATTCCAAGAGTTGAAAGGAATCGAGAATTCCGTCTGTTAAACTTCAGAAGTGATTTAAACAGACGAAACCCCACCCGAGACATCCACGAGTCCCTGTGAAACTTCATGACTTCAGAAATTAGAAGTATGGGAAGCCATTTCTCCTCAACAAGAGAATGAAAAATATTACTTGCAAATGGTAGAGAATTTGA
>NC_090727.1:27362086-27369586 GCF_036898095.1 Palaemon carinicauda
GAAAGAAAGAAAGAGAGAGAGAGAGAGAGAGAGAGAGAGAGAGAGAGAGAGAGAGAGAGAGAGAGAGAGAGAACCAAGGTTTCGGATATTTTCGCTTTACTTTAACGGTAATGATTTATATATGCAAAACTCCAGGTTCCCGAAGATATCGCGTTACTTCTTTCCTGAACAGATCCTAGAAATTTTTTAGGAAAAAGAGAGTTGACATGCTTTTATCGGTTAAGATGAAATTCCACAATTTATTATATATCCTTTGAAATATGAAATCGTATAGCGAGAACAGGCACCGGCATGGAAATTAATGATCATTAATTTATGTAAAAAAAAAAAAAAAAAAAAAAAAAAAAAAAAAAAAAAAAAAATCTTTCTAATTTGCGTGAAATTGATTTACTTCTTATTAAGTTTTCGATTCTAAGCATAGATACAATAGCTGGGACAAATAAACATTTAACGTTTGCATCTGAATATTGAAAATCATATGAATAAATTTTTTTTAAAAATGAATTGGATGTAGTCTCAAATGCATCTGGAAGACATTCGCTAAGTCTATTCCTTCCTGAGCTTAGAACTAAGCCTGTCTCCTAAAGTTTGGATCTAAGCGTATGCTTTCTAGAGTTTGAAACTGAACCTATCCGTTATAGAGCTTTAACAATGCTTAGTTCGTATAATGTTTACTACTAAGCCTATACCTTCTAGACTTGATTCTGGAATTAAGCCTAGTCCTTTTAAAGCTTAGAACTAAGCCTAATCCTTCTAAAGTTTGGATCTGAGCCAATTCTGTAGAGAAATTTGAACTGAGCCAATGTCTCTAAAGCTTTAAACAAAGCCTATTTTTTTTTCTAGAATTGAGAGTTAAGCATATTTTTATAAAGCGTGAAACTAAACTTATTTTGTTTCTAAAGATTGCAGCTAAGTCTATTTTATCTGAAGCTTTGAACGAAACCTGTTTTTTGAACTTGGAGCTAAACCCATTCTTTTGTAGAGCTTGGATCCATGGCCATTTTTTTCTTAGAACTTGGAACTAAGCGTATTTTTTCTATTGGAACTAAACTTATTTTTTCCAGTGCTTGCAACTAAGCTAGCCTATTTTCCAGAGCTTGTAACTAACCTTATTTTTTTCTGGAGCTCGGAACTAAGGTCATTCTTCCTAGAGCTTGTAACTAAGCCCATTTTTTCTACCGTTTGAAACGAAGTCTATTTTTTTCGAGCTTGGAACAAAGCATATTTTTTTTCAGCTTGGAACTAAGTCTGGTTTTTTTTGTAGAGACTGGATCTAAGCCTATTTTTCTAGAACCTAGGACGTAGTGTACAAAAGTTTCTTGACAATGGACTTACTGTTTAAGGAAGAAAGTAACGTCTGTATTGGCACATATAAGTAATACAACTTAAATATCTGTATATTATTTTCCGAATCAATGTCTGTATTTCTTTTAGTAGCAATATGGAATTTCCTTCTGAAGTGATGGTAAAACTAGTCTAAGAAGAGAGGATTGAGTTGAATCTCTTAAAAAAGGCCGAAGAGGATAGACTTAAGTATATTATTACGTTTTTTATACTACCAGTTGTCCAAATCCTGGAATTAGGTAAAGTCTTGGTTCTGGTAAAGTATTGAGTCAGGTAAAACTTTGGCCCTCATAAAGCCCTGATTCTGGTAAAGCCTTGAGTCAGGTAATAAATCCTTATCTCTAATAAAGCCCCGAGTCTGGTAAAGCCTTTAGTCAGGTAAAGCTTTGTTTCTGGTAAACCCTAGATCCAGATAAAACCTCAACTTCGGTAATCCCTTGAGTCTGCTAAATCTCTGATTCATGTAAAGCCCTGAGACATATAACGCTTTGCTTCTGGTAAAGCCCGAATCGGTAAAACCTTGAGTCAGGGAAGGATTTTAGTCCGGTAAAGCACCGAGTCAGTGGCAGCCTTGGGTTAGGTTGATCTGTCTGTGGCAGTTGGGCAACCTTCTAACCCCGTTTTCCTCCAGGTCTTGGCGACACAGTGTTACCAGATCACCGGATCCCGAGTTAAAAAAAAAAAAAAAAGAATTATAGTAACAAAACTTCTGAATATAGTGGAAGAAAAGGAAAACGACATACAGGATTATATATTATATTATATCCGTTGATGGAAATAAGGAACTTAGTGAGGTAATCCGGCATGGTGAAAATTTTATCATGAATAATGTAACACGCATTGCAGACAGTAAATGGAATGAGGAGTGGTTAATTAGCTTGTGTTAGATACGCGGTGCAGAGAGAGAGAGAGAGAGAGAGAGAGAGAGAGAGAGAGAGAGAGAGAGAGAGAGAGAGAATTGTATGTTATATCAATGACGAATGATTCCAGATTTCTGCTCATGGACATCAGAAAGACAATTGTTCACTTAGGTATTGTTGTACACAATAAATTGGTTATCCTTTATACAGTTTCTAGTCTACTTAATCCCATAATAGCGTTGGACGCAAACACCAAACCGGGGCCTCCCAAACTAATGTTCGCGAGCACCATTGTGCTCTGACGGTCTTGCAGTGCTCGTGAGCACCAGCTCTCAGTAGAACCTTTGCTAACAAACTGAAGCTATGGATATCTGGAAAACTCCAGATGCAATGAAATTTCCTGTCATTTGTGCTGAAGCTTTGAAAATTATGTGTTTATTTTGCTCTACTTATGTTTGTGAGTCTGCATTTTCTACAGTGAACGATATGAAGAACAAGAATTTAGCTAGACTCAACAAGGACCAATATGAAAATTGCTTGCGAATTGCTTTGGCAACAACTGCTGCAGCAAATTTGGAAAATCTAGCCAATGCAGTGTAGCATAATGGTTCTCAAAGAATCAACATACTAGCGGAAAGTTTAACTTGAAATGAGATGTTCTTTTACAGATAATCCCCTAGATTAAAAAATAATGTATCAGTTCATAAAGTAATGCTTCATATCATTCTAGTTATTCATCTTTTCCTTTTCTTGTTACTTTAATATGTATATCACATGTTTAACTTTGGGCAGCGCTCATTTTCAAGAAAAACAATTCTAGAATTTTCCCTTATAAGTGACTTTAAATTGCCCCAAAGTGACTTTAAGTTGCTCATGTGATTGCTTTTATTTCTACAAATATTCTCGTGGAGGGGGGAATGGGCTTACAGCACCCATCCATCCCCCTGAAACCCCAAACTGGTTAGGCTAGTTAGTTATGCTCGAAGCAAGATGTTGCTTCATCAGCTCAAATAGTTTGGGAACCACACAGTGACTAAACAATGTACGGCGCATATTTTGATTCATGAAATACACTTATATATATAAGTAAGGTTTATGGTCGAGCAATATTCAAAAAGTGAATTTTCTTAGCTGATCTTCATGAAAATAATTAGGCAATTGGGACCTCCGATTCAATGAAATACACTCCTCAAATAAGCAGTAGGAACTGGAGGATATCCCATGAAAATTAAAACACCAAAATGGATGCTGTTCATAATAAGAAACTATAAAGAAAGATATACATCATAGAACAGCATGAATATGTATCTCATATATTGCACACAACAGTAAAGTTGTAAAATTAATAATGACCGACTATATTTTAACTATCCCAATTAGATATCATGAAATAAACCCGTTAAAATCAACTATTATATTATTTTGTACTGCATCTCAGTCATGGAGGGAACATTTTTGTCCCTATTTGAATTTCTGTTTGTGTCATAGACTTCGTCTATTGCATTGATCGTCTTGAATATTTCTTTCGCTTATTTGTATTCATTGGTTTCGACGCCTGTATTTGCCCAATCAATTTTTATTCAATTTGGTATCAGTGATGGTTTTATCATTAGCTAGTTTATGATGGCCCGTTTCATTACAGTAATGATTTTATGAAAGCATATTTTAATTATATTGATTGACAAGAAAATGATGAGAGTATATTTAGGCTGAATGATTATGAAAATGTTTCCCTGAAAAGAAATGAAAGAAAAAAAAAACTTTAGCTTCCTTCAACAATTGTGTCAAGAAGCTCAAATTACTAAAGAATTTTATAAAATAAGTAGAAGTCCTGGCAGAAGTTGGAATTAGAAGTTATGAATATCAAATAACGAAGCCATTTTAGGTTGTTTGTTTGGTGAACATTTGGTTAAGAAATAAAGATGAATAGAAGACAAGTGTAACCTTCTACACCAAGGAGAACGCTCAGCATATGGCTCCTCTGCCTGTCATTAGGACCAAGCTCCTTTAGAATTTGGCTCGGCACAACAGTGGGCGATGACTCGGCAAAAATAGTCTACAGCAAAGCAGTTTCATTTTCTCTGGAAAGTTGCAGAATTTGTCCAAAATTTGCACTTGAAATATAAACACAGAGACACCGGTAATATTTGGTAGATCACAGATTAAGAATGCATAGAATCTTTAGTTTATACACAAAGACGAATAATATATATATATATATATATATATATATATATATATATATATATATATATATATATATATATATATATACAAGGTCTATAGATTATATAGACCTTGTATATATATATATATATATATATATATATATATATATATATATATATATATATATTTATATACATATATATATATACATATATATATACATATATATAATATATATATATATATATATATATATATATATATATAATTCCAACATCGATAAAGAAAGTCTTTTACCTATTGAAGTTTATGCTAATATTTCAGAATTTGAGGATTCTCTCTCTCTCTCTCTCTCTCTCTCTCTCTCTCTCTCTCTCTCTCTCTCTCTCTCTCTCTCTCTCTCTCTCGCATTTCAAGATTAATTACGTATTTGTAGTTAACCAAAGATAGAAAAAAAAAATTAGATGACCACATAAATATAGAGGCATTACTCTCTATAATAAGATTTTTTAAATCTAAGTTACTTAAGATTTTCCATGTCCCCAGTTGCGACTTTTCCTTCTCTACCATTGACCCCCATACCAAAGGAATATATTTTCATTGTCATAGTTTTATCGCGCAATAAAAGTAAAATGGGAAGGAAATTATTCCTCATAGGAAGTTGCTGCCCTTTTATTGGCCCACTTGCGCAAAAATGGCTGAATGTGGGATTTTGACAAATACCTTTTTTTTCGTTTTTTAGTATATCAGTGTCTGTATAGCTATCCTTTTTCCCAGTTGGAAAAGATAAAGGAGATATTCTCTTACAGTTGAAACTGGAATTATATTAATAATTACAAATCATATTTCAGTTTGCCAGTCCTTTTGATGTACAATCTACCGATTAACGTGGACTCTAAACCTTAATTATTATCACAGCAACCTAGAGGCATTATGTCAAATAGGCAGTAGATCTGGAAGACAAGAAAGGGATTCGAACTGAGTATTGATTGCAAAACCAGAGCGACCCACTTCCCCTACTGTAAATGAATGGATACTATTTTATTGTATACTGATATGATTAATATCATTATTAAAGCTTTATGCGTATTAGTTGAACCATAGGTGACCTTTATCAATGCGACCTTAAGGAGTGAGTGTCATCAGTGCACCTCACTCGGTAGACTTCCTTCATTACTGAAATGGTTTTGCAGCGTCATTTCTGACCCTAGCTGGCTGTACCCCCTTTTTAGCCCTATACTCTACTTCCGTTCGCGTACCTGTTCTTCCATCTAATTGCCCAACCCCTTTCAACCATTTTAAACTCCGTAATGCAACTGCTGCCAGGGTCTTCCTTCACCCAGCTGCACCTCGCCGCTGAACGGCCTCCCCCGCCCTATTATAGGCTTACATAACCCAAGTTCTTCAATGTCTCATGTCCATTCATGACTGTTTGTTTCAAATATAGTGTCAGTTGTGCATTCAGGTATACAGTGCTGGTAAACGATTCAATTAATTCTTTTAAGTGCAATAGTCCTTATTAGAAATGTGTTGCTGATCAAATTCAAATATTGAAGTCTCGCATGAGGTTTTTAAAACTCTTAACCTTTAAATTCAATATAAATTTTTATAGTTCGCAAAAATGATTAGTTGTGATGAATGTAGGTAGTCAGGGAACACGCGTTTTATTCTAAAACATATATGAAGGTCTAATCGTCTTTTATTTTTTATTATTTAACATATTAGTTATTTAAAAAATATGATCAATATATTTTTCCTTTCTTGTTTATAACACGACAAATAGGGAAAACCTTAAGATGAAAGTAAAAAAAATGGGAGGGGAAGGATTTTGAATTATGTAGGATTAGCCTAGTTGTTATTTGTCTTTTGATTTTTAGTTGAATTAAGAACAGTGCAAATAAAACGGATGAAAATACGAAAAGAATATTGTTCCCACCTAATTACACATTAAAAAAATTCTGTATGCAAGCACACCCTCATGTGTTTATTTATATATGCTGTATGTATATATATATATATATATATATATATATATATATATGTGTGTGTGTGTGTGTGTGTGTGTGTGTGTATATATATATATATATATATATAAATGTATGTATATCTGTATATATATGTATATATAGATATATATATATATATATAAATGTATGTATATCTGTATATATATGTATATATAGATATATATATATATATAAATGTATGTATATCTGTATATAAGTGAACAGGTTTTTTCTTATCGATTAATAATCAAATTAGCTAAAGAATTTGGACAGCAACTCACACTGATCTAAGCATAAATACCTAGTTTGAATAGGAATGAAAACAACGTGTCTTCTAAATTCATATAAAACCAACTGGAAGTTTCGATGGAAAGTCAATGTTTAATCTCTTTCAATAGAATAATTACGAAAGTTTTTTATTAAGAAAATTTTAAACTGATGGAAAACTGGTATCGGGGAATTCTTTTTTTAAATGTATAACATATTTGTATCTATGTTTATTTGGTATATCCATCGAACTTTTATAAAGTAGAATACTGCAGGGGAAAAAGTTTAGCAAGTGTTTTTATGTATCGTAAAAATATTTTGTGAATGTAAAAAGATCAAATTTTTTCCTTGAACTGGTTTGCCTTTCTTTCCAGCATCTCAATGCCTCTCAAAGTAAACGTCTCTTAATGAAATAAAGGGCAAACTTGCAGAATCTCTCTCTCTCTCTCTGTCTCTCTCTCTCTCTCTCTCTCTCTCTCTCTCTCTCTCTCTCTCTCTCTCTCTCTCTCTCTCTCTCAAATGTGAAGAGGGGAATTGAGTTTTTAGTATATTAGTAGAATTAAATTTGTCCCTTAGAAAAAATAAAACCCTGGAAACCCAGACAGACTTTGGGGTCCAAGATCATCAAACCCTTTCAGATCATACTAATAGATAAAATTGATGACATTTCGCATCCACACCCACTAGGTCATACCTGAAGTATACATATATCCAAAGTCTTCTTTGAAAAAATAAAGCTATCTCATAGAGGAGATCAATTCTGAATTCCATGAACATAAAAAAGTTACATACCAGTGGTTCATAGTTAGATGATGGTTTTGGATGCGCCGTAGTCCACAAAGATGAGTCATATT
>NC_090727.1:27374586-27387086 GCF_036898095.1 Palaemon carinicauda
CCTAGGACACAGAGCCCTGACCGGGGTGCTCTGCGCCCCTGTACCTCCCCGGATAGTGTTTAAATGACCTAACCAGATCAAACCAACCTAACCTAACCTAACTTGGGAAGTATATTATGTTAAAATACTGATTGAAATACAATTAAAAATTTACCTTAATTGGATGGACACAAACGTTTTGATGGTTTATATCCAGAACAAGAAGGTTGTGGCTCATCTACAGTGTCGTCGTCGTCGTCGTCATCAGAAAAGGATTCCCTAGGTGGTGATGGTGGGTGAGTGTCACTTAAAGGTGGATATAGTTTAGCAGCTTCAAGTAAAAATTGGTGCAAAACTGAATCCTGGTAATGCTTAATAAATAAATACCTAGCAAGGTATTGTTTCAAATAGTCTTTTTTAATACCAGGCCTTTTAATCCACTACTTAATATCACGCCACAAGCGTTCAATATTTTGAGTGTGAATATTAGGATTGTTGGGATCAACAAAATTTTCTGAGTGGTTTACTTGAAAATGAGTGTATCCACTCTCACTGATTTTATTATAACCTCGCCACGAATCACTGTAAATAATAGAGCCTGGTTTAATGTAGCGATTAATTAAAGGAATTAAAGTTTCACTTTTCCGATTGTCAGCACCAGGATCAATTAATGCCTCAACAAAGAATTTTTTTGATGTTCTCTCTATACCACCAAACAACCAACACTGGGTAAGAGGGCGACCTTTATGGTATTTACTATGAGTAATTAGTGTTTCATCAATTTCCACTTCAACATCAACACCACCAATGGGCTCCTGATTATTGTACCAAAACTGACTCACCTCACTACAAAAACTTCTCCAATCAACACTGGTCTTTGATGAAATATTTAAATACTTAATAATTGGGCGATGTTTCCAAAATTCACTCAAAAATTGGCAAAGAAAAATCATCAACTTCCATACTGGCAATTTAACTTTATCTAAAAATGTGCCTTTCCGATCACTTACAGTAAAATTACAATATTTTCTCTTTTTGTGTCTTTTGTCTAAAACATAACCCGTACAGCGCCAAACGTTTTTATCGTTTCTGAATTGACAGGGTTTTCCACAATTTAAACACTGTACTGCTGCAGGTAGCACTCCATGTTCTCTTAAAAATTCAATGCACCGTGTTTCATTTTCATAAAAATCATGAATTAATCGAAAATAATCAAAATTGCAAGACAAACACAGAGACAGCTTAATTCTATGAGAGACTTCAACCAAATGACAAGCAAATATGGCTGACAGCTGTCAGATTTTCACCAGGTCACGTGACTCCTAGACATACGATGTAACTACCCACAATGCAATTTTAAGAGGGAAAAATTCGCATTAGAACCACAATGCAGTTCCAAACAAAAACAAATTCGCATCACAGCACAAACTACAAACTGTGTCTGTGATAAAGTAAACAAAACACTAAGAAATTTTTCGAGGATAGGAATTCTATAACCATTCATATCTCGCATATGGTGAATTTCCCCAAAAAGTGTTCAGAGACAAAGTTTAACAATTTCTTATGCATAATGCATCTATAATACTATAATTATTATAGAAAGAGTTGGAACTATAGTAAAATACCGGAAGGGCCCTTGTGTGTCTCCGTATCAAATAGAACTTTTTTTTGTTTTTTAATTATTGATGTGTTTTAGACTTGCTAACAAAAAAGGGTGGATGTTTGTTTGCTCGATATATGGGTTTCTGTGTATGGGGAATCTGGAGAAGTTTTTGATGTATTGCTTTACATTTTTTCGAGTTGAATGTTGAATTTTAATAGATGTCCACGAAAGATTCTTCTGCTGTGTCCGTATTGTACTTTTGTGTATCGGGGAGTGAGCCATCTGTGGAGATATGTCATTCATGACATATATATCCCAATTCAAAGATTATTTTTATATAGTTACCCTTATTGGTCATATGCAGGAATGATTAATTGATTATTTGGCTCAAATTTCAAAAAGTGTGAATGGTTGATTTTAAAAGTGTGAATATACGTCTTTTTAAATATTAAAGAAATTAAATTTAATATTTTATCTAATTTTACTAAATTTTTGGTGACGCTGAATAACCTCGCCAGTACCTGTGCAAGACATTTGGCCACAATTTCAAAATTAATTTCCTGAAAGCACAGCATAATTATGGTATATTCCGAGTGGTTCAAAGGGAAAATATTTAACAATACTGGATTTAAAAAATTACTGTTTTTATAGATCTTGACCTCGTTTTTACAATCCTACCTTGATTTTAAAGATTAGACAAAACAAATTAGATCAAATTATTAACATACAGTTTCCTCGGGATTTATTTCGAATACTAAAACAGTTGACTTTAATGAACATTGATGGTTCGATCATTAGCTAGTTTATGAAGGCCCGTTTAATGATCTTATGAAAGCATATTTCACTTATGTTGATTGACAAGAAAATTATGAGAATATATTTAGGCTGAATGATTATGAAAATGTTTCCCTGAAAAGAAATAAAAAAAAAAGAAAAAAAAACTGTAGTTGTCTTCAACAATTGTGTCAAGAAGCTTAAATTACTAAAGAATTTTATAAAATAAGTAGAAGTCCTGGCAGAAGTTGGAATTAGAAGTTATGAATATCAAATAACGAAGCCATTTTAGGTTGTTTGTTTGGTGAACATTTGGTTAAGAAATAAAGATGAATAGAAGACAAGTGTAACCTTCTACACCAAGGAGAACGCTCAGCATATGGCTCCTCTGCCTGTCATTAGGACCAAGCTCCTTTAGAATTTGGCTCGGCACAACAGTGGGCGATGACTCGGCAAAAATAGTCTACAGCAAAGCCGTTTCATTTTCTCTGGGAAGTTAAAGAATTTGTCCAAAATTTGCACTTGAAATATAAACACAGAGACACCGGTAATATTTGGTAGATCACAGATTAAGAATGCATAGAATCTTTAGTTTATACACAAACACTAATAACTTATATATATATATATATATATATATATATATATATATATATATATATATATATATGTAGAACACTGCACCACCAGTGCAGCTACGTTCTGAATATCGGCGTTTACTAAGGGTGAAGTCAAACACTCTTCCTCTATGGTGTTCATATATTCCATCAAAAGCAGCGAGGTTTGACGCTGCAAACAAAAGCAGCAATAAATATACAAAAAAAATAATGTAAATATTCATGTAAAACAATATATATACTGTAAATATCATGTAAATACAAAATAATGTAAATGATGTAAAATACAATACAGTAATTCCACAGGTAAGGTTCACTTAACATAGAAAATAAACTTACATTTTCCAGACGCCGATTCTAATGCTAAAATTCTCAGATAACCACAGGTACAAGTTGCTGTACCACCAGATGCATTCAGCCTCCTAGCTAACAGCAACACTGGTCACTTAATACTATGATGAGTACACTGGGCAGCTCAGCACACCACAAATACTGCAGAACCACAGCATGCAGAAATTCCATGTGCTTTCCAGAGCCTGCCCACGCTGAACTGAACAAAGGCGCCAAGGCGGGCATAAATCGCGGCCTTTTGGGCAGATGCCAACAATAACAGTACAATATTTTTCAGTACCAACTCAATACTTCTTTTTCATATAAAAAAGTAAACAAAATATGTATACAGTTTTCCATTCAATAGAAATATTCAATTCAAAATAGTGCACATAAGTATATAATTAAATACAAAACAAACATCAGGCAATCCCGACGCTCACTTATCTCCTCATCCTTATCATCAACAAAGAAAACGTGTAGCGTCAACTTAACTAAAAACGTAAAACGCTGTGGCATATCCTACACCGCCCCCTATTTTGTAGTATACAAAATACACTGCAAATATGCCACATACACAGCACGCCATATGAGCAGCGCACGGCGTTCACTCTTTTTCCAATGGCAAACCACTGTCATCACACTCCGTTTCAAGGAGAAGGCACATTTTCTGCACTGGACGTAAGTACAACCCACACTCGGTCTTAATCTTGGCTTGTCTAACTCGGTTGTCAGAGTCTCGAGTCACTTCCAAGACTCGCCCCAAAGGCCACGAGCCTCTGGGGAGACGTTCGTCGGTAGTTAGCACGATGTCGCCAACTTGAATGTCTCGCCGTTGGACGGTCCACTTCTGTCTTTCTTGAAGCAATGGAAGGTACTCCCTCAGCCATCGCTTCCAGAATTGGTCGGCAAGATATTGCGCTTGACGCCAGCGGCGCCTAACATACAAGTCCTTCTGGTCAGTCTTCGTTACTGGGAGCACTGCACTCTTCAGAGTCAACAGCATACTAGGCGTCAATGGCAGTGGACAGTCTGGGTCGTCGTTTACCTTGGTTAGGGGTCTTCCATTTACCAAAGACTCTGCTTCGCAGAACAGTGTCGATAGTGTGTCGTCAGTGGTGACCTGCTGCAGGCAGGTTGCACTGAGAGCTCTTCTCACTGAGCGTATGAGGCGTTCCCAGACTCCTCCGAAGTGTGACGCATATGGCGGGTTGAAACGCCACTCGATGCCCTTAGCTGCTAGGGTTTGGGCAATTTCCTCTTCCTTGAAGTCTTGAAGAGCTTCCTTCAGCTCTCGGTCAGCTGCGACGAGGTTGGTACCGTTGTCTGACCATATTCTCTTGACAGCTCCTCGCCTGGCCGTAAATCTTCTCACTGCATTCACAAAGGAGTCTTGATCCATTGAGCTGAGAACCTCCAGATGAATCGCTCGCACTGTCAGGCAGGTAAAAATGGCTCCCCAGCGCTTCACTGTAGAGCGCCCTTGCTTCACAAAGAAGGGACCGAAGCAGTCTGCCCCTGTATTGGTGAAGGGAGGATCCCCCGGACAGATCCGGTCAGAGGGCAAGTCGGCCATCACTTGATTCACTGGCCGACAACTGAGTCTTCTACAGATTACACAGTCACGTATCACTGATCTAACTACTGAATTTCCATGAACGATCCAGTAGTTTTTTCTTAGTTCAGCCATAAGATGGTTCTGCCCACAATGGCTGTTTGTTTCATGGGTCCATCGCACCATCTTCCTCACAACTGGCGACTTGGATGGAAGAATGATGGGGTGCTTGCAGCTATCACTGATGGTGGCTTCACAAAGTCTTCCACCAACCTTCAGCAAGCCTTCTTGTAGAAATGGTCGCAACTTGCAAATCTTGCTGGATTTCTTCACCTTGGAATCCTTCTTGGAGAGTGATTTGATCTCACTCCCATACTCTTGAGCTTGAATATTCTTCCATATTTTGGTTGTTGCACAATTCATCTCGTTTGCAGATAACACTTCTGATCCACTCTTGGTTCCTAATCGCCTCAGTCGAGCGATGATTCGCACTATCTTGGTCCATGAAGAGAACTTGGCAGCAATCTTCTCCACTAGGATTGGTTCCGGCACCACCATGCTGAAGATGGGTGCAGACTGCTTAACTTCTGGATCTCCATCTAGTTCTGCTCGCTTAACATCGTCAGGAAGAGCTGGCCAACTGTCCTGCTCTTGACACAGGAACTCTGGTCCTGTCAGCCACAGAGACGACTCCAGCAAGCTGTCCACATCAAGGCCCCGAGAGGCCAGGTCTGCAGGGTTCGCAGAGGTGTTCACATACCTCCAAGCGGTGATGTCACTGAGGTCGCGGATGAGGTTCACACGGTTGTTTACAAACGTGTGGTATCTTGCAGACAGGTTACGGATGTACTTCAGGACAGACGTGCTGTCGGTCCAGAACACTGAGTCACACAACTCCAAATCGAGTTCTGACCTGATCTTGCAATCAAGTTGAGCTGCCACAGCAGCAGCAGTCAATTCCATTCGTGGAATACTCGGTCTCTTGAGGGGAGCTACACGAGCTCGACCCATAACCAGTGTACTGTTCACTTGGTTATTCTTGCTTACCGTGCGCAGATACGTGGCCACACCATATCCTGCCTGGCTTGCGTCCGCAAAATGGTGAAGTTGGTACGATGATACCTCCCCAAAGTCTGGAGGCACCAGGCTTCTTCTGATCTTGAAGTCTCCTAGACACTGAAGCTGGGAAGTCCATCTGCTCCAACGATTTGCTTCGTCGTTGTTCATTTCTTCATCCCAAGGTAAGTTGCGACGACACAGTTCTTGTAGTAACATCTTCCCTTTCAGGGTGAAAGGTGCGACAAAACCAAGTGGATTATACAAGGAAGCCACTACAGAGAGAACTCCTCTTCGTGTCCTAGGCTTCTCCTTCAGGTTGATCTTGAAGGTGAACTCATCACTGCTCATGTCCCAGTGGATACCCAAAGCGCGCTCCGCAGGCAGCTCGTCCTTACTGAGGTCCAATGTAGCCACTGATTTATCTCTCTCCCCTTCAGGCACGGCAGCGAGAATGCACTTGTTGCTAGATGTCCACTGGTTCAGCCGGAATCCTCCATCAGCACAGAGTCCAATGAGGTCTTTTGTCAATTGGATACAGTCTTCCTCGCTGTCCATTGACTTCAACAAGTTGTCAACGTAGAAGTTGCGTCGTACGGCATGGCAAGCGTCTTCACCATACTTGTCACCATAGTCCAGTGCTGCCTGTCTGAGGCAGAAGTTGACTACACTTGGGGACGATCGCGCTCCAAACACATGTGAAGTCATCCTGAACTCTTGAATAGCTTGATTGGTGTCTCCACCTGGCCACCACAGGAAGCGTAAAGAGTCCCTCTCGTCTTCTGGCACCTTGACTTGATGGAACATTTCTTGTATGTCCGCAGTAACAGCATGTTGTCCTTCCCTGAAGCGCAGCAGCACTCCAGCAAGACTACTTGTGAGATCTGGTCCTTGCATGAGGTGGTCATTGAGTGAGGTCCCAGCATGCTTAGCCTTAAGGTCGAAGACAACCCTAAGCTTGTCCTTGGTAGGGTGTTTGACCCCATGGTGCGCCATGTAGTTCACACGGCCATCACTGCGATTCAGCTTGTCGACTGGGACAAGCTCAGCGTACCCTTTCAAAAGGTACTTCTCTACTTGTTCGACGTATTTAGTCTTGTACGTTTCATTTGCCTCAAATTTCTTCTTTAAGGAGTGAGCCCTACGTTCTGCCATGGCACGGTTATTAGGTAGAGGCTCAGTGTCACTAAAGGGTAAGCAAGCAACATACTTGCCATCTGTCTGGACAACAGTTTCGTCCAGCAAAGACAGGAATCTCTTGTCTTCAAAAGAATCTTCTATCTTTGAGAGTGTCTCTTTCTCCCAAAAGTCTTGGTTGAAGTTGCATTGCAGAAGTTCTGTTGTATCATCCACAGTGCACACATGCAACAGAAGGGCAGGACCTGAAGGCGATCTAGGTCCTGTTGGGCCGAAAACAACCCACCCTAGCTTGGTCAGGTATGCAGATGGCTCGTCCTTAAGCCCATGTCGCTGGTCTAGAATCACTCTGTTCAATGTCGTGTCTAGCCCAATGATCAGCTCTACTTGACGATGATCTTCAGGTAGACTCTCTACTTCCAGGTCACTCAGATGTGGCCACTTGGTCAGCCATTCTTGACGCATGGCATGGTCCATAGACACATTGATCTTGTCAGCCACGAACACGTCGGTCACATGCTCTCCTTCATCAGTATTAATATTACCAATGTGTAGGGACAGAACTTCCTTACAAGTGAAAGTCCCTGCTTCAGTTGCCATGATCTGGTTACATGGTCTTCCTTTGAGACCCATTCGGTCTATCAGGCTTCTTGCTGCCAATGTTGGGGCAGCTCCACTGTCGATGAATCCATAGGTTGCATGGATGCCATTTACGAGAACAGGTAAGATCTTCAGCATTGTTCTTCCCTTAGGTAACTGGCTTGCACACACTGAGAACATAGGTTGCACATTTGGGGCTGCAGCACTCTTGCCAGCTGTAGCAGTCGCGCCACCTTCTGTAGCACCAACTGCCTTCTCACCGCCCCCGATAGCACTTTTGCCTCCCACATGGGCCGCACCTGTATTGCTTGCAGTCTTAGGTGGACTATGCAGCATGGTATGGTGCTTGTGAGATCCACACCTTTCACAGATGGATGCATCTTCACATTTTGCATATGAATGTTCACCATTAAGACACCTGAAGCAGTATCTTGCCTTCTTTATCACCTCCCAGCGATCTGGAAGCTTCAACCTCTCAAATTTGAAGCACTCTTTAAGTTCATGGTCCTCCTTAGTGCAGAAGGGACACCATTTCCCTCTAGCTGGTGAAGCCGTGTGGTGCACAGGTAAGGTCTTAGGCCTGACAGGCTTGGATGGCTTCTCAGTAGGCTTCGGGATACGACGGTCGCACTCATAATAAGAGAGATGCTTGGCAATACATGCCTGTTTCTCAATGTACTCTATTAGAGCTGGAAGCTTGAACTCACGTTCCTCGCATTTCGCTACCCATCTCACTCTCAGTTGGTATGGGAGCTTTTCAACAATCTTCTTCATTGTTTCTTGAAGCTCTATTCGATGGTAGTTATTACCAAGTGCTGCCTTAACTGTCTTCAAACATGCAGCATAATTTTCCAGGCCATCAATATCACCTGCATTAATCTCCTTCCAATCAAATAGCTTCTTGACATAAGCATCTGACAGGTCATTGTCATTCTTGTATTTACGACACAATATCTCCCATGCACAATCATACCCAATGTCAGTGGGTAGATGGAAACAGTTCTCAATCAGGTTCTTGGGAGTACCATCTAAACAGTTGTATAGGTGAGTTAGCCTTCGTGCAGGGTCGTCGGTATTACACTCCACAATCCAGGTGAAAGAATTCTTAAACATGGAGAATTTGGTTAAGTCTCCGCTGAAACGCTCCAGCTTCATCTGTGGTAGCTGCATTCGTCGTGTTAGTTCTTGCTGACTAGCTAGTGTACAATCAAGAGCCTTTACTATTTCAGAAGTTTGCAGATCTGCTTGTGACACATCTCGAGTTAAGGGAACACGTCTTGGCACAAAAGGCGTCGCATCTGGGGCCAATGGAGTTAAATGATGTTCAAGACCCTTCAGGTCATACGTCACATTGTGGACGTTCGTAGGATTCACATCTGCTTCATGAACCCTGCTGATTCTCCCACTCTCATAGTGAGAATTTACACCACTTCTCCACTGCTCAATCCCTTTGACATCCAACTGAACTGATGAGTCCCTCTTCTCCCGTTGTGAAGCATTACTAGCACCGGAACCAGCATATGAAGTTCCAGCTTCAGACAGTATTTCATACTCCACCTGTAGTTTATCACAGTCCAACTTGAGGCCGTTAATCTCTTCTTGGCTCTTGCGTTTAACTGCAATTGCTTTGGCTTGCATTTCAATTTCAAGTGTTTTGGCTTGCATTTCGGCTTCAGCTGCAAGTGCTTTGGCTTGCATTTCCAAAGCCAATTCCTCTTCTTCTAGCTGTTTTGCTTCCTCCGCTTGCTTAAGCTTTGCTTGCGCCTCAAGCAAGCGCACACGCAGTGCCGACTGGCTGGTCTTTGCTGAAGCTCTTGAAATGGACGACATGGTGACAGATGATAGAGGCCACAACAGACGATCCTTGCAGACACAAGGCTGACGAAGTCCACTTGTCCCACGCTGGCGTTACTTGACCCAGGCTGGAGTATTCGTCAAACTGTAGAACACTGCACCACCAGTGCAGCTACGTTCTGAATATCGGCGTTTACTAAGGGTGAAGTCAAACACTCTTCCTCTATGGTGTTCATATATTCCATCAAAAGCAGCGAGGTTTGACGCTGCAAACAAAAGCAGCAATAAATATACAAAAAAAATAATGTAAATATTCATGTAAAACAATATATATACTGTAAATATCATGTAAATACAAAATAATGTAAATGATGTAAAATACAATACAGTAATTCCACAGGTAAGGTTCACTTAACATAGAAAATAAACTTACATTTTCCAGACGCCGATTCTAATGCTAAAATTCTCAGATAACCACAGGTACAAGTTGCTGTACCACCAGATGCATTCAGCCTCCTAGCTAACAGCAACACTAGTCACTTAATACTATGATGAGTACACTGGGCAGCTCAGCACACCACAAATACTGCAGAACCACAGCATGCAGAAATTCCATGTGCTTTCCAGAGCCTGCCCACGCTGAACTGAACAAAGGCGCCAAGGCGGGCATAAATCGCGGCCTTTTGGGCAGATGCCAACAATAACAGTACAATATTTTTCAGTACCAACTCAATACTTCTTTTTCATATAAAAAAGTAAACAAAATATGTATACAGTTTTCCATTCAATAGAAATATTCAATTCAAAATAGTGCACATAAGTATATAATTAAATACAAAACAAACATCAGGCAATCCCGACGCTCGCTTATCTCCTCATCCTTATCATCAACAAAGAAAACGTGTAGCGTCAACTTAACTAAAAACGTAAAACGCTGTGGCATATCCTACACATATATATATATATAATTCAAACAACGATAAGGAAAGTCTTTTACCTATTGAAGTTTATGCTAATATTATAGAATTTGAGGATATTCTCTCTCTCTCTCTCTCTCTCTCTCTCTCTCTCTCTCTCTCTCTCTCTCTCTCTCTCTCTCTCTCTCTCTCTCTCTCTCTCTCGTGCATTTCAAGATTAATTACGCATTTGTAGTTAACCAAAGATAAAAAAAAAAATTAGATGGCCACATAAATCCATCCATTCATAAATCCGAAGGAGCTAATATAGGGGCATTACTCTCTATATCAAGATTTTTTAAGTCTAAGTTACCTAAGATTTTCTAACTCCCCAATTGCGACTTTTCCTTCTCTACCATTGACCCCCATACCAAAGGAATATATTTCTATTGTCATGGTTTTATTGCGCAATAAAAGTAAAATGGAGAGGAAATTATTCCTCATGGGAAATTGCCACCCTTTTATTGGCCCACTTGCGCAGAAATGGCTGAATGTGGGATTTTGACAAATACCGTATTTTTTTTAGTATGTCAGTGTCTGTATCGCTATCCTTTTTTTCCAGTTGGAAGAGATAAATGAGATATTCTCTTACAATTGAAAATGGAATTACCTTAATAATTACAAATCATATTTTAGTTTGCCAGTCCTTTTGATATACAATCTACCGATTAACGTGGACTCTAAACCTTAATTATTATCACAGCAACCTAGAGGCATTATGTCAAATAGGCAGTAGATCTGGAAGACAAGAAAGGGATTCGAACTGAGTATTGATTGCAAAACCAGAGCGACCCACTTCCCCTACTGTAAATGAATGGATACTATTTTATTGTATACTGATATGATTAATATCATTATTAAAGCTTTATGCGTATTAGTTGAACCATAGGTGACCTTTATCAATGCGACCTTAAGGAGTGAGTGTCATCAGTGCACCTCACTCGGTAGACTTCCTTCATTACTGAAATGGTTTTGCAGCGTCATTTCTGACCCTAGCTGGCTGCACCCCCTTTTTAGCCCTATACTCTACTTCCGTTCGCGTATCTGTTCTTCCATCTAATTGCCCAACCCCTTTCAACCCCTTTAAACTCCATAATGCAGCTGCTCCGAGGGTCTTCCTTCATCCAGCTGCACCTCGCCCATGCCCCATTATAGGGTTGCATAACCCAAGTTCTTCAATGTCTCATGTCCATTAATGACAGTTTGTTCCAAATATATTGGCATTTGTGCATTCAGGTAATCAGAGCTTTTAAACGATTCAATTAATTCTTCAAGTGCAATAGTCCGTACTGAAAATGTGTTGCTGATCAAATTCAAATCTTTAAGTCTCGCATGAGGTTTTTAAAACTCTTAACCTTTGAATTAAATATAAATTTATTATAGTTCGTAAACATGATTAGTTGTAGTGAATGTAGGTAGTCAGGGAACACGTGTTTTATTCTAAAACATATAAGCAAGTCTAATCGTCTTTTATTTTTTATTATGTAAAATATTAGTTATTTAAAATATATGATCTATATATTTTTCCTTTCGTGTTTATAACACGACAAATAGGGAAAACTTTGAGATGAAAGTAAAAAAAAAAAAAAAAAAAAATGGGAGGGGAAGGATTTTGAATTATGTAGGATTAGCCTAGTTGTTATTTGTCTTTTGATTTTTAGTTGAATTAAGAACAGTGCAAATAAAACGGATGAAAATACGAAAAGAATATTGTTCCTACCTAATTACACATTAAAAAAATTCTGTATGCAAGCACACCCTCATGTGTTTATTTATATACACTGTGTATGTGTATATATATATATATATATATATATATATATATATATATATATATATATGTGTGTGTGTGTATAAATGTATGTACATAAGCAAACAGGTTTTTTCTTATCGATTAATAATCAAACTAGCTAAAGAATTTGGACAGCAACTCACACTGATCTAAGCATAAATACCTAGTCTGAGCAGGAAAGGAAACAAAAGTGTCTTCTAAATTCATATAAAACCAACTGGAAGTTTCGATGGAAAGTCAATGTTTAATCTCTTTCAATAAAGTAATTACGATTGTTTTTTTTATTAAGAATGTTTTAAACATGGGA
>NC_090727.1:27392086-27402086 GCF_036898095.1 Palaemon carinicauda
AAATTTATTCAAGGCAACATTTCAGATAATAAGAAACATACATACCACATTTTATCATACGTAAAATTATGGTAAAAAGTGTTATAGGTCACATAAATACCAGAGTCAATGCAAAAACCATAATAATAAAAACAATATAATAATAATATAAGGAGTATAATTATAATAATAGTAATAATAGTAAAAAGAGTAAAGGAATAATAATAATCATAGCAATATTATTATTATCATTTTATATTGGTATCAAAATTATAATAATAATAATAATAAGAATAATAATAATAATAATAATAATAATAATAATAATAATAATAATAACAGTAAAATTAAATGAGATTATGGAAATCAGTCAGCGAGAGACAGAGGGGAGAAAGAATTCGCCTGGCGAGAGAGAGGGAGGACTTGTCTCAGTTGTCGTGCCTAGTGACGTCACATTAATAACGGCTATCCGAGAGAAAGCTGTACATGAGTTGACAAAGAGCAATTTCATATATATATATATATATATATATATATGTATATATATATATATATATATAAGATTAATTGAATTATTATAACTAAAGAAGTTACTAAAGTCTACTAAGTAGAATGTCAAAAGGCTTCGTCTCTGTTTTAACCATCGTTCAGTGCAAACCACCACGTAGGTATATGCTATTTAGAATCATTGTCAAAACGAAATAAAATAATGTAAGTGTCATTCTCGAATAGTTGTGGTTCTTTCACCATAGTTATGACATGCAACAGAGACGTACATAGCCGCGTATTTGTATGGTAAACCGCTGCCTTTTTATAAGCATCTACCGGCGTTTTTCTTTCAAGTCAGAGTTGGCGGTATATATAGGCTACATGTTGGGGACCACTGTCTATGCTTGCATAGATGGACAGTTAGTGTTCTTACCTTGGTTAGCAGTTAACAGGTGAAATGCAGTGTAGATATTATAATCCCGATGACGCTAATTGGAGCAATTTATCTTCACTGCAGAGCACATAAGAGTCCAGACGCCACTGACATTTCCCGCCAAATTCTGGGCCTCTCGAAGAATTTCCAGACGACAACAATACAAATTGCCAAGTACCGCATTTTGTAGGAACTTGCTTCAAAACTATCCATA
Source organism: Palaemon carinicauda (assembly GCF_036898095.1). Lineage (NCBI taxonomy): Eukaryota > Metazoa > Arthropoda > Malacostraca > Decapoda > Palaemonidae > Palaemon > Palaemon carinicauda. The sequence continues at coordinate 27,393,202 of NC_090727.1, forward strand.
ACTCAAAACCAATATGTTGTTCGTAACTTTTTTGGTGCATTACACTATCAATGTAACAATATGGTGATTTAATACAGAGTAAAAGTTCATTTCATGACATGATCACACAAACTTACCAAGCCCATTTTAAGACAAAGTACAATAGAGGGTATATTATTCACAAAAAATACCCTGCCTCCTGGTTTTGAGGGGTATATTTGAGCCTTAGGGTGTTTTACATGTATTTAAACCCCAGCTCAATCGTTATACCCTTTCTGTACCTTGAACTTTTTACAGTGTTCTTAAGTGAAAAACAGATGTATTTTGGAACATAATATTGCTTTGTTGGTAAACTGTTGATACAGATACTAAGCAAAGATTTTGTTAAATCTTTGTACAATGAATTTACTCACCTTTTTTTTTCTTTTCTTACGTAATTACCATAGAACATATTTCAGCAACTTTCATGATATATTCTCATTATTTTTTCTAAATAATTTAAAGGAAAGACATATAATTTCTCAAGTTTCGCCAGTAATTAACTGCCGAGCAAAATAAACTTGACAGGAAATAATGAAATGTTTAATGGCAGCATAAGGAAATAAGTCTGTCGCGTTTATATTTTAATGAATGCTTTTTATGTGAAACGCCCTTCCATAATAATTTGATATATCACAGTTATTACTTTGCGAACGAATATTTATAGCAGACACTTCACTTTTGTCTAAAGCCAAATTTGAGAGAACGTTATGTAATAAGAACTTCTGTAATAAATAACTCGGAAACATCAATTAATATATATATATATATATATATATATACTTACATATATACATACATATTATTTATATATATATATATATATATATATATATATATATATATATATGTATGTATATAAGGCGTAATTATTGGACTGGAGGACAGAGACCTCAAACATGTTCTTCCATTCTGGTCTGTGAGTGGTCTTTTATACCAGTCTATACCCGCAAATTTCAATCCATCTCTCCTCTTCCTTCCCCTACATCTTTTGCAATCTCTAGATACCCATTCTGTTATTCGTAAATTTAAGTATATATATATATTCATATATATATATATATATATATATACATATATATATATATATATATATATATATATATATATATGTATATATATATATATATATATATATATGTGTGTATGTATATATATATATATATATATATATGAATGTACAATATATATGTGAGTATATATGTATACATACGTAATATTCAACCCATACATTCAAAATTACAGATGATATAACAAGCCTTGCGGGACGTAAAGTTCTATCCCGCTGAATCATGCTCTAAGGTGCCTTAATTTTGCAAACTTTCCCTATACGGAGGTTAGTCGGGAGAAAAATTGGCCTCGCCAGACTTCGGAGTTAAAACTTATAGTTTTATGCGGATACTGTGTATGGTACACAAAATTTCATAAACATCTATTTTTTTTTTTTTTTCCAAATATCAATATTAAGGGTTATGGTTTGCGCTCTTTCTACTAACATAATTATGTGCATCAGTGAATATGTATGCAATGTTTTCTGGGAACTGAAAGGCGCCTACCCTTCTGAAAGGGAAAAGGGATTATATTAAAGAAAATATGTGATGCGTGAAAATTAGTCTACGGTCATAATTACATTGTATCAACTATAATTTCAGGGATTAATTGATTTTTTTTTATCTTATAAGAATAGCCGTTGTAACTTTACATTTCTTAGGTGGAGCTTAACAAAAAAGAAACATTTGCCTATGAAAAGTGTTAGAGCAACTTTGCATCTTCAAGATTTTTATTATATATCCGCAATATTTCACCAGTTTAGCTTCGAAAGGGTTTAATGCCTACAGTTCACTTAACTGGGTTTATGCAGCGGCTTTTCGACCCGTAGCTGTACTCACTTTTTAACCTACAATAAATCCGTTCCTGCTTTCCTTCTTCCAGCCTTTCCCCTGTCCAGAGAGACAAAATGTTTCTGAGGCTTTTAATCTTAAGTTCAAGTTCAGAAAACGGGATAAGTCAGAGGCGAATCTGATCTTTCAAACTTACATGTATTTCAGTGAAAATTTTACATCAATCTTGAGCACTTCAAAAATTTTCCAAGTCCCAAAATTCTGGATAGCGTTTTAAAAACATTATTTATATGTTATATGGTTTCAATAAACATTTACAAGTGCTCGTACAATCAATAAGTTTACATCATAATTCCTGGGCAAGACTACAGCAAGGAAACTAGTTACTTTACATAATACTAAAAAAGTATAAGTTCAAATCAATGGCTTAGCTTGGGTGCCCTTAGCACAACGGAGCGACATGAGCCTTCTATCATGGCTCTCCTCGAACTGTTCCTAGGTGTTGCAAACTCTCAAGACATGGTCGTTTGGCGTCCTACGGTAGGTGCCATCTTTCCTAGGGGTGTCGAGGTAGGAGTCCGTTCTGTTACCAAGCAGATCTCACCGGTCTCCTGGCTGTAGCTTTTCCACACAATCTGTAAGAACAAAGAGGAGACAGCAAAAAGTCCTCGTCAACAGAAATGAGAGGGCAACAGACCTCTGTCGCCGATGGAAGCTGAGGTGTAGTGTCTATTCCCAAGCGAAGCCGGCAGACAGAGGTCGTTCACATGACCCCAAAAGGGGTTTCAAATATTTGTTACGTGTGACACCCCTCGCATTGTAACTTGTGAATTTCAACCCTGTTGCGTACTGGGATGAGTGGCCTCCCTGGCCCCAGTCCTAGGCTTTCTCACCCAAGTTTATATTCAATCAATAAGCTTTTCAGTGTAATTACATTTCATGTAAATTTTATAATCGAGGATGAGAGAAAGGGAGAAGTGTTATTTAATTTCAAGCTCTATTAGATCCATGTTATTTTTCGAATTCTCTTAATAACGTTTTCATGTTTTCATGAAAAGTTGTCAGAAAGGATTTAATGACGACCAGAAAACTGTTATGTCTGTCTCTTCGAATAAAGTTAGAAAAAATAATTCACTTGTTACGACATGATTTTTTTTTTTTTTTTTATCAGAAGATCGTTTAAGTGAAAACGACAAATAGAATGTGTTAGTGGGTTATTTCCCATTAAATTCCTGGAAGCCGTGTGAAAATAAGATGACTGTCTTGCAGCGGAAAGAGAATTCACGTTTCCGTCACAAAGCTTAGCAAGAAAATAACACTACTGATGTAAAGTATTTCAACCTCTGTAATCCCTTTGTTGCAGGATCTATTCCGTGTGAGAGTTGGTTTAGTTGTAATCTTGTACTTCAATCTTATTTTTTTAAAATTAAATCACTATGCAAAGTGGGATTCGCTCTGATAGTTGAACAGGGTGATCCAATATATTACTTGTTTTATAATAGACTTATGCACGTTGTTAATATCTTCTTCGCTTCACGTTCCAACGCTTGTATAAAATTAGATTACTAACCTTATTTTTCTTGTTTCAGTTTTTGTGCAATTTTCAAAATTATTGTAATATTCTTTTTTCGTTTTGCTTTTCATTTTTTCCATTACATGTTCTGTTAACTGATACCGGTTTGGGATTCCTTTGGGATGGCATATGTGTATGGTCATCAATTTGCCTGTTGATGTACTGCTTTTTACATTCTCAAGAACTTTCTCTTTAGCTAATCGCGTGTTTGAAAAGTCACATATCTTCATCAGTTGAATGTGTACATATTTTATATAGGCAAATATCCATGTTAGCTTCAAGAGTATGTAATAAATTATAAAAATAACTCTCTCTCTCTCTCTCTCTCTCTCTCTCTCTCTCTCTCTCTCTCTCTCTCTCTCTCTCTCTCTCTCTCTCATAATTTCCAAAGGACCAGAGTTTCCTCCCAGCAATATCCGTAAATTGACGAATTGATAGTTGAGAATTTATTAATCTGTAGGTATTAAACATGCTATTACCACTTCAATTTGAGCTCTTACTTTAAACCAATTATGACCAAACATATAAGGACTTCGTGTGTTACATTATTCAATCTTAATTTTATTAGTTATTTGATGATTTGGAAATAACTGTACATGGCATATACATTGGCGACTTGAATTTAAATGGAAGTCAGACAGCTGATGTATCCTTTAAAATCCCGTGAGAAAGTCATAGATATAGTTAAAAAAAACATAACTTGTGTCTAGTTAAATGAAATTAATTTTATCAAAGATTTTGGAGAAAACGCGTAATAAATTGTTAGTGACATCTCTTTGTTACTAAATTAATCATTGGTATTAAGCCACTGTTGCTAATACCCTGCAAAGATTCTATTTCATTCTTTGTAATTTGCATCACAATGGCTAATATCATACCTGATTCGTTTTCGACATGACCATGGACATTCATAACAAATGATGATTTCACAATCAATCAGAATTATTTAGTAAAAATTGAATTTTTTTTTTTCAATATGCAAAATATTGTGGTAAAGTCATTCTCTCTCTCTCTCTCTCTCTCTCTCTCTCTCTCTCTCTCTCTCTCTCTCATATTAATAACATACTCTTAGAATGGCTATTGAAATAATCATATTTATTTAATCTCAATATTAACTTATGATCTATAATAATAACATTGATAACGTAGATTTTATTCGGCGGGAGTTTATTCTTTTATGGAAAAAATTTATAATGCTATGAAAACTACCAACAGAGTGTTGGAGGTGATTTAAAGCAATGCTTCAAAATCTTTTCATGTTCAAGAAAAACTAATATTTGGTTCTTGCTAGGTATAGTCTGACGTCTTACTTTCCATTCCCGATAAAAAGACGTGAAACCTCTTTAAGGAGGATTTTGAAGTTTTCAACTTCGGTACTCTATACATTAAGTGTCGAAGGCAGGAGAAATATATAAAATGAACCACGACATTCATAACGAGAACTAGCTTCTCTCCCCTTTTTGAAGCGATTCCAGTCGTCATCAAAAGATACCCAGACTATACCAAATCCTTTCACCAAAGATGCCTTGCTTCCCCTACATTAACGTGTGTGCGTGTACTTGTGTGTGTGTGTTTTAGGTGTACGTAGGGTGGAAGCTGGAATGAAGCGGTAGCAAAAGCTCTGGCTTCTCCATTTTCTTTTTTATCTCACAAGTCTTGTTTTTCACCCATCCCCCGTCCCACTCCATATTGAATTACTTGAGAGTTAGAACGACCCTGTGATATGAAAACATTCATATGTCTCTGCAAGAATGCACAATATAATGTTATTATGTTTTCCACTTCCAAATTCTTTGATAGCGTGGCCAAGCATTAAAATATTATTTCTCTCTCTCTCTCTCTCTCTCTCTCTCTCTCTCTCTCTCTCTCTCTCTCTCTCTCTCTCTCTCTCGTAAACCAGAGCTAGTTCTGTCTCCATGTTGTTGTTACCTTCATTGCAATCACTAAAAGGATTATATCCCATTTGCTTCGTTTACTATTAATTATTAAAGAAGGCAGGGAAGAGATTTAATAAGGGATTTTCCATGTAAATTTCTGCTGAGAATTTACAGCTGTCTTCTGCTGACACCTTCCTAGTTATTATAACAACATGGAAAAAACGTGAAGGTAATTTAGTAGTTGGTCGGCAAGAAATGATATCTTTCCGATTTTGATAAAGGCTGGAATTGATTGTCATCACTTGAAACAGGTTCGGAGATTTTCAATCTTTACAATTGTTAGTTATGGCATTTGAAATTGATTATTTAATTTTACAAACCTTTAATAATAGTTATAGATACTTCGTTTAATGAAGATATGTTTATTAACCAAACATGATATAATTTTATCATTTAATAGCGGCGTGCTGCTTTCACCAAACAAAATCTCAATGTTGGTATTGTAAAATGTGTATGGCATAGATGGACTTGGGTGGGAATATAATGATTTTATATTATCTTTAAAATATTCCTAAAGTGACATTTGTGTCTATAATATGGTGTTCCAACTTTGAGGAGATGAATGTCAAGGGGTTTTCAAACACAAGGTCTCCTTTTCTTAAAATTAGATTTTAGTAGCGTGGCTTTGCTTGGAATAATAATTTTGTATGCTCGATGATGCGTCTTTAATAATTTCCTATTAAAATATTATGGGAGGTAAAATAGTTTCGTCCCAATTTTAAAGCAAGAAAATTTACTGTAGTATAGTAAATACAAGTATTTAAATGCAATTATCGTAAAGAAATATTGAAGTGAAATAGGAATGTGAGCTATAATCTTAAGTGATTTCATACTTAGTAAAGTTGACAGAAAGAGAAAGATATGTTTACAATTTCCATTTACTGTACCATTACATTTGCAATATATTTGCTTAGGAATTTATCATATTTATCTCTGTACTTAATATTAGGAAAACTGGGAACTTAGGAACGCATGAACACATAGATATGGATAGATAATGGTTATTTACAAACATACACATGCATATATATATATATATATATATATATATATATACATATATATGTATATGTATATATAATATACATACATATATATATATATATATATATATATATATATATATATATATATATATATATATATTACATTATTTTTTAAGAAGAATAATTTGGAATTTTCAATTTTTTACTTTTATTGCAGTATAGAAAATATAAAGATTATTCTATAAAATAAAATTATATTTTATCATCAATAAAATGGAATCAATTCTACAGTACAAGTGTTAACAATATTCTTTTTATTTCCAATTTACATTTATAATGAAAATTTTGCAACGGTAGTATTTGGTAGGTTCCACGTTGTACCTTCCTCGGTTCCATCATGCTGTAATGTAAACCACTTGCTGCAACTAACGGGGTTTCAACAGTTGTGCCGGTGTACTAAATGGCCTCCCCGCTCCCAACGTGAACCCATAAGGCTGGGATTCAATAAATCCAAATCAATCTTTTAGTGAATTAAAATAATCTTATATTCTTTTACTTCGAGTAATTTCGCTTTTATTTTATTATACGTAGTGAAAAAGATTCAATAGTATAATAAAATTTTTATTTTGCTGACATATTAAAATTTAGTAATATTCATAGCATTTATCGTTTTAGTTACCTATGGAACTTTTCAATGATCGAGATGATTAATATCACAAAATCGTATGGCAAGGAAAAAATATAATCAATCCAAATGACAAAATACACCAAAGTAATAAATGAAAGTTATAAACTACCTTTGCATCCGACCTAAAATTGGAATTTTATTCTCAGTTAACCGTACAATCTATGGATTTCATTACCCAGCTCACGGCAGCGTAACATTTCGAAAAAGCAAAATGAGTTATTGTTATGAAACATATGGCATTAAACGAATAATATTGAATACAGTCCAATTTTATTAGTTGAATTAGTTCCTGATAGTAGGTATTCATAATTACTCTCTCTCTCTCTCTCTCTCTCTCTCTCTCTCTCTCTCTCTCTCTCTCTCTCTCTCTCTCTCTCTCTCTCTCTTTCACAAAATTTTTACCAAAGATGGGTCTCGTGACTACTAACATATCATAAAATTTTGGGAGAGATAAGAATATAGCCTTTTTGGATAACGGGATCATCTTTCAGATGGATTCCTTCTGATGATGATTGTCCCGAGCTTTTCTCGGGACGGGGCCTTTTTGAGAAAATGTCAAAACCTCTATGGCGTTCTTGAACCTTATTTGCAATATCACAGGATCAAGAAAAGGAAACTATATAGTCAATTACCGAAGAGTGCTGTGAGTGGTTTCGAACAGAATTTCTGTAAATCCTGGCTGTAAATTATAACTACTTTTATATGCTTGTTCAGTTTGTATCCCGATATCGAATTGTGTTTGATTAATAACTTTACATGTATGAATGGGTTTGACTTTGGCAAAATTTTGTGTTATCCAAGTCCCTTATCTGTTTGCATTTATATTTATTATTATTATTATTATTATTATTATTATTATTATTATTATTATTATTATTATTATCATCCAAGCTACAACCCTAGTTGGAAAAGCAAGATGCTATAAGCCCAAGGGCTCCAATAGGGAAATATAGCCCAGTGAGGAAAGGAAATTAGGAAGTAAATAAATGATGAGAATAAATTAACAATATATCATTCTAAGAACAGTAACAGTGTCAGAACAAATATGTCCTATAAAAAAAAAAACTATTAACAACGTCAAAAACAGATATGTCATAGAAAAACTATAAAAAGAATCATGTCAGCCTGGTCAACATAAAAATATTTGCTCCAACTTTGAACTGTTGAAGTTCTACTGATTCAACTACCCGATTAGGAAGATCATTCCACAACTTGGTAACAATTGGAATAAAACTCCTAGAATAATGTGTAGTATTGAGCCTCATGATGAAGAAGGCCTGGCTATCAGAATTAACTTCCTGCCTAGTAATACGAACAGGATAGAATTGTCCAGGGAGATCTGAATGTAAAGGATGGTCAGAGTTATGAAAAATCTTATGCAACATGCATAATGAACTAATTGAACGACGGTGCCAAAGATTAATATCTAGATCAGGAATAAGAAATTTAATAGACCGTAAGTTTCTGTCCAACAAATCAAGATGAGAATCAGCAGCTGAACACCAGACAGGAAAACAATTCTCAAAAGAAGGTAGAATGAAAGAATTAAATCACTTCTTCAGAATAGATTGATCGCCAAAAATCTTGTAAGACTTTCTCAATAAGCCAATTTTTTTTTTTTTGCAATTGAAGAAGACACAGACCTATTGTGTTTTGTGTTCAAAAGAAAATTTGCTGTCGAGAATCACACCTAAAATTTAAAAAGAGTCATACAAATTTAAAGAAACATTATCAATACTGAGATCCGGATGTTGAGGAGCCACCGTCCTTGACCTACTTACAATCATACTTTGAGTTTTGTTAGGATTCAACTTCATACCCCATAATTTGCACCATGCACTA
>NC_090727.1:27404586-27427086 GCF_036898095.1 Palaemon carinicauda
TGATATACATATATACCTGAAAGGAAATATTTATTTCATCATAGTAAGAGAATGGATTGTAATTTTTAAAAAATCATGAAGATTATGAAATATGTAATCCTATGAAAGTCCTCGGGTATTAGATTTTTACTTTATTATCCTTCTGATATATCAAAATTGATTTTTTGTACACAAGAGTGGAGGAGCCCCAGTTTTCAACCCAACTCTTTTTATTCTTAGTAATATTGCTATGCATATGCATAGTATTTTGCCTAATGGTACGCCGCTGTCATATGGCCTCATTATTATTATTATTATTATTATTATTATTATTATTATTATTATTGTTATTATTATTATTATTATTATTAGCTAAGCTACAACCCTAGTTGAAAAAGCAAGATGCTATAAGCCCAAAAGTTCCAACAAGGAAAAATAGCCCTGTAAGGAAATAAATAAACGATATAAGAAGTAATGAACAATTAAGATAAAATATTTAAAAAATATTAACAACATTAAATATATTTCATACGTAAACTATGAAAGAACTTATGTCAGCCTATTCAACATAAAAACATTTGCTGCAAGTTCGAACTTTTGAAGTTTCATCGATTCAATTGCGTGCACCTACTATGAACTTTCGAAATTCCATTTCAGAGTTGCTTTATTTTTTTTCACAATGTCATTTCTGTTTTGGGATCCTGACAAGTGACACAAATTACTCATTCTATTTCGAAATTGCTTCATATTACAATCTTATACAGTACCTACATTCGTAAAATGTGAGTGGGTGAGTGATTGAAGTACGAAGTCATGCGAAATTCTACAATCTTGTAATTTGAATAAGGTATTTTTTTATTATTATAAAATGAAAAAAAAAATGTCTTACATTTCCTGCCATCTGTCTCTACCTGAATTTTAATGTTTTCATCATCTTCTAGTCTGTATTTTCAGTTCACGTCTTGATGTTCTTGTGAAGATGAATTTTTGCTATTCCAACTGAACTTCAAAAATAACTATTTGCATTTTTGGGAACTTTTGTTTCTTCTTTTCCTGTCACTGAAGAGCATTGATGGTTCCTTCAACATACAAATTATATTTTCCCTTTCCCATTTCTCAGTGGCTAAACGAAATCTTTCAAAAATGAAACGGACTTCAAATCACAACATATTTTATATTCATCATTGGTTCTTTTTACCCATTATCCAACCAAAGTGATCTCTTATGATTTATTCAGTCAAAAAAAGAATAAAATGAATGAAAAAAAAAAGTTAAAATTACTTGAAGATACATGATTGTGTATGGGGTTTATGCTTCTTTCCTAGCTAGTGTTGTGGTGGCTTATTGGAAAAGTCCCTGCCTGGTGATCGCCAGACTGGGTCTTGAGTCCAGTCAAACTCGTTAGTTCCATTAATGCCTGCAAGCTCACCATCCGTGTGAGCTAAGGATGAAAGTTTGGAGGAGCCTATAAGTCTACTTGCTGAGTCATCATCAGTCATTGCCTGTCCCTCCTTGGTCCTAGCTTGGGTGGAGAAGGTACTTCGGAGCTGATCATATGTGTATATGGTCAGTCTCTAAGGCACTGTCACTGCCCATGCCTCTACCATTCATGACCGGCCTTTTGAAACCTTAGTGTATTCAAATATGATTCTTCTGTTACCGATCCAATTATTCATCCACGGAAGGGGTCAGCAAAGGGTTGTCGTTGACGTAGATTCTGCTAATATCCTTTTCGGATATGCCAGTTCGTGTTGTGTCGGAATGCCTCTGTTTTAGAAATTTAATGTTACCTGTGAATATTTACTGAGGGGCAATTTAGTCTTAACACTCTAAGGTAAGTAGCCTCGTCACATCACATGTATATTTATAGGATATTCCACCGCATAGTTATTCTTATGGAGAGATGACTAACTCAGTTGTCTTATAGATTTTTTTTTTTAATACAGTATTCGGTATTTGCATCTTTAGCGAAAGCAGTAATAAAAGTAATCGTGTAGGCTAAGCGCATAAACTCACAAGAGGTGTTTTTGTCTTGCCAAGCAATATACTTTTGGACAGATATGTGATCATACACATTTGTCATTTTGTGCTTGAAGAGACATTAATATGCCAAGTGCAGACATTCAAACATACTTTAGTCAATATACCTATACTGAAACTTATACACAGATGTATGTATAATAGCACCAAAGTCCACGAACCTTCCACGGCTGTTACTTTATCCCGTAAGTGAGTCAGGGAAGGGAAGCGATGTATGGGATCACTTAGGTTTTTTAGTAAATGACACACGGGGATTGAAAGGCAGCCAGGCGAAGGAACGGTGGGTTGACACAAAATGAATGTTGGCGAAGACCAAATGAAAACTGTAATCGAAAAGGTTGGCAGAATGAGTAAGATAATACGGAGAGTATATGACTTAATTTCATTTTTTTTTACTTATAAAGGAAGTAGTTCACTTTACCATTACTAGAATTGTGTTGGAATTATGGAGCAACAAACATTTTTTCTCCAGAAAATCCTTAATTTCGTATCGAAACATGAAGGGAATTCAGTACTCACTCAGTAACATGGAATTGCAGAGTCTGATCAAAGTATATTTCTCCTTCATGCAAAAGATACCAATAATTACTAGTAACAACCGAAAAGTATTTAAAACAATGAAAGTCAGTATGTAACCCAATAGTGACCAACCGTAACAGGTTACGCATTTATTTATTTATAAAGTTTTAGACAATCATTAATTTCTCCTGAGAACATTTTGAATTAACTGAGCGGAACGATGCCGTCGTAGATTTTATCAATGAGCCTTGTCCTGGTCAGCGTATTTCTATTACTTGGAATACTTAACAAAAAGTCAGATCTTAGTTGAAACCAAAAGACATTTACAATAGTTTTGTCCCATCTCGCTGGAAAGAATTTTCTTTGGCTTGCTAAATGGTAATTAGAAGCCATAATCCACCTGAAATGATATTTTTCCACGAGTATCAGTATTGAAAATTGTCAAATGAAGAGACGGTTTGAAATACCGATCGCCTATTTATTTGGTTCGTCGATATACACATATTTTTGTTGCAGTGAAGTGGGATGTCTCAAGGATGTGCACGCAAAGTCGAGAGAGAGAGAGAGAGAGAGAGAGAGAGAGAGAGAGAGAGAGAGAGAGAGAGAGATCAGCTGTAGCTGTAGCAGCATTGGAAGCCATAATCCACTTTGAATGATCTATCTGTGTAATGATATGATATATTTGACAAGTTCATTTTTATATTTGATTATGGTTAAATTGAAATTTGCTGTAAGATTAGTTTCTCAAATTATGGTGTTTTTTCCAGTGCAGTTAACAATCGTAACTAAGTGATAAAAGCACTTTATGATAGATTAAATATACGTTGTAACCAAAGAGGATTAATTTCTCATACATAATTTTTTTTATTGATAAAGAACCTGAGATTTCGTTAGGTATAAATGCAAATTAATCGTGAGCTTAAGTGTTATACGTATTTACAGTAATATCAAGGCAGTCCAAGCTTATTATTATTATTATTATTATTATTATTATTATTATTATTATTATTAGCTATGCTACAACCCTAGTTTGAAAAGCAGGATGATATAAGCCCAGGGGCTCCATCAGGAAAAATAGCCCAGTGAGGAAAGGAAACAAGGAAAAATAAGATATTTTAAGAACAGTAACATTAAATTAGATATCTCCTATAGACTCCCCTAGATGTCTCGGCAGCGGAAAGGGTGTATAGCGACTCGTTTGTCATCCCTGCCGAATTTTTTCCGTCTACATACAACCTCTTACGATAATCTCCAGCACCTACGAAACGTTGTGAGAAAGTTTACTCCATGCCGCCAGACTTACAAGCCCCCACCGGAGAAACACATACAGACATCTAAACTGAGCAACGCACGTTTTCCTGCGCAGCGACATCAGCCAGCCATCGATAACGTCCCCTTACACGATACCCTTTCCTCGTGATCCGTCGTAGGCAGAAAGCATTCTTAATTAATATTCGTAGCAAAGAAAACTGGGTCTCCAATGTTCGCTAAAAACCTGAATATCTCTCGCCAGATGACCTGCCTACTGTACAGTACGCCTCTCTACAGCCAGGCGCTCTATTTCACATGTATGTAATTTTTAGGGGGAAGCCATGTACCGCACGTGTTTCATACACTGTAACGGTTTTTATTTTCTATCTTGTCTCACGCTCTTCCCCGCACTGTTAATAGACCATCCTGTGTTATCATGCTAGTTCATATTTTATTATGCGTGAGTGTTTGTGACGTTCTTGCTCACAAGTCGCTGTATATAAACTCGATGATTGTTTGATAAAGTTTAGTTGACTTCACCTCGCCTCTCGGTTATCGCCCAACGGCTCTCTCGTACAGTTCATTCTGGCTATTCGAGTAATTTCTCTGAATGTCTTATTAAGCAATACATTTTTGGGGGTCGTCACTCTTTCTCATTGCATTATTTATCACTATCGTTATTGTTATTAGTTTTTAGTAATATCGTCGTTATGGCTTTAACGAGAACTTTTATTTTCATTCCGATTATTATTATTATTATTATTATTATTATTATTAGGCTGTTGAGCAGTTTTTTTTACAAGATGTGAAAGATAATGTCAGTTGAAAATGTTTGGTAGCATGGCAGCCATGCTGGAAAATGTTTTTGATATGAAAAAAACTCGCTTCTAGTATAGAATTAGGCAGCCAGTTTTAACTGATGTTCTTTAAGTCTGGCATCAGTGATTTACATTTAATTTTTTCTTCTAATATTATAACATAAGTTGCTACTATTGTTAATGTCTTCGATGGTATTATTATTATTATTATTATTATTACATCTGCCGTGAAATTTTTAACCAAACTACATATATATATTCGATTCTGCACTATTCTTCTTTACTTTGATAGGTAATTGTCCGTTTTACTCGAGAATTGGAAGCTTTCACACATCAGAGTTCAAAGAAAACCCCAAGAAAGATTTTGTAATTCATGTCACATAAAGCGACCCTTTGGAAGAATTGCATTTTCCATTTGATCAAACTTTCTGTCTGAGGGATCCTGGAATTTCCATTTTAATGCCTCCTGGTTTGTTGGATCTGCGTCGTCTCTTATTACTTCCTGTGAATCTGGGAAGATTTCGTTCAAGGTTTGCAAGGAAAATTATTATTTCTTTCAAGGTATGAAGGCTTTCATTCCCGGCTTTGACTAATTTTAGTTCCTTGGTCGCTTTTTTTTTCCCGTAAGGAGAGAGCTTTCTAAAAACCTTTTTTTGTGAAAATCAACGTTTCTTAGTCGTTTCTTGGAGCAATTAAGATCTTAACATCTAAATGAAAACGATTAATGTTTCGACATATTACTCTTTACCGCCTTCCCTTCAAATTGAAATTAAAACTATTTTCGATCCTTTCAATAGTATTCGCAATTTCCTTCAAGATAGTGATCTCAATCCTTTTAAGAAGTAAACATTTCATTTCTTTAAAAGCAGGCAATCTTCCTATCCTTCAGTAAAGTGATTACCACCACCTCTTCGAAGCATTGTTACTTATTAGATAGAAAGGTTTGCATTCCCACAAGCGGTAATTGTGTCTTCAATTTCTAAGTTAAGGACCTAACTCTGACTGCTTTGAATAATTACTAATTCCATTTAAAAGATGGGCAGTTTTTAATTTCTCTTGGGTCTTTTTATTTTAATGCAGTCCATAGAAACAATAACATAAAAAAAAAAATACTTATAAATTCGTATATGCTGGCTTCTATTTTGAATGGTACTATGAACAATAACGTAAAGAAACAATTAATTTGCTAATATTTCATTCAACAAATGCATAAAACCAATCTCCATAGCTGAAATCTGTTCGGAGTGCTTGTGCACAGATGCACCGCCTTTTCCTTGCTCAACAACGTGCATTGCGTATCAAATTGCATTCAGTGGCGGAATGCAGTGCCAGGAGGCAAGTTCCGATAGATAGACTTTTTTTTTTTATCACCGAAACACCAACATATACTGTTGAGGAACTTTGTTCACACGTTCATTTTGAAGTTGTAGTATAAACGTTAATTGTATTTTCCATCTTGGTATTAACTTGTAATAATGTTTTTTTTTTTGTGGTTTTGTAGCTTGTTTCAGTGATATATATATATATATATATATATATATATATATATATATATATATATATATATATATATATATATATATATATATATATATATATATGGCTGCAGATTCACGTGGTTTCCATTAAAATGGAGTTTCTGGCTGACATCATGATAGTAGATATTGTTTTTATCTTTTGTATCGTGGAATTGGTTGAGGTCATTAGACTTATTTCACATGGGAAGGGATGCAAGGAAAGCTAATCATCGCTTCTGTGGTGGTTATTATGTTAATGGAATATGGAATAGAGAAACAGGTACGTCCTGGTTTTGATGTGCATTCAGCGGAGCGGAAAGCCTACTACGTATTGGATTTCGTCCCCTTGCGTGGAAACCGTATATATATATATATATATATATATATATATATATATATATATATATATATATATATATATATATATATATATATATATATATATATATATATATATAGTAGTTTCTTGTCTGTTTTGTTTTTCTTTTTGGTTGGTATATAGTTTCTTTTTTTAGATTTTTAAACATTTGATCCTGACTTGTCAGTATGGAAACAAAGAGAAGACTTATTTGGGAAGTCAGTATTATATGTTAGTCGGCCTTATTTTACCAGGCCATAAAATGATCTGCGCCCCTAGCATTTATTAAATCCTTAGATCTTCTGAAAGTAATCAGACGATGTAAACACTTGAATTGTAATTTTTCATCAAAGTAGAGAATTGGTGTGTATGCTTTTGTTTTATTTTTTAACAGTCGAATATCACATGCCATTTTCTTCGCCCTTTCTGATGAAAATTAATTTCTCAGTTTCAAGGTTTTTTGAATGGAATTTTCCTTCTGAAAATGGTCACCTTGACCATTGATCGTAAACCCAAGACAGTGACTGCGTTGTCTGGAATTATTTGTATTTCGTGTATCTTGCGATAGATAGATAAATTAGATGGTGATGTCATCGGAAAAATTACGGTCACGTAGAAGAAAGGTTCCTATCTCCTACAAAAGTTGAGATATCGGTTATCGAGGTTTTGGAGGTATTATTTTTACCTCTCCCAACGAAGTTGGAAGGAGGTTATGTTTTGACCCCTGTTTCTGTGTTTGTTCATATGTGTGTGTCTTTGTTTTTTAACTCTTTCCTAACCACAACTTAATCGTAGAATAATGAAACTTGCAGGGATTAACAGTAAAAAGCTGGAATTTTTTAATTTTTGGAAGGTCAAGGTCAAAGTCACGGGCAAACGAAATGTCCAACTCACTTAATCAGCCATAAGTTTGGACATCGTTGTCACAGAGATTTCAAACTTAGTTCATATTTAGGTGGTTGAAAATCCAAGTCATTTAATACATGTTAAGGTTGAAGGTCAAAGTCAAACGAAAGGTCAAATTCCGGGCATCAACCATACTGCCACAATTTTAACAGTAAAGTAATAAAACTTGAAGGGATTTTAAACTGTTACATAAAGAACTGGAAATGATTAAATTTTCAAAGGTCAAGGTCACGTACGAGCAAAACTTTCAAATTCAGTCCAAAAGATCGAGAAATAAGCTGCCCTGGCGGAGGTCTGCCCTCTGCTGATTGCCCCTCTAGTTTAAGTATGTACCGATATCAAGATATTCCTACGGAGTTAAATGCTGTTTAATATACTAGTTTTGAGAAATAAACACATGGACATAACAGTTCTTACATCCATTATGTGCACGTGTCCTTCTGCAACGCCTTCACAAATTGTATATAGCTCACATGTAAAGGAGTAGATTTTAGTAGTTATATATATATATATATATATATATATATATATATATGTGTGTGTGTGTGTGTGTGTGTGTGTGTGTGTGTGTATAATTTCAATGTTCTTTAATTTTCCTATATAGCTATATAAATTATATATATTTACATTAATATATATATATATATATATATATGTGTGTGTGTGTGTGTGTTTGTGTGTGTGTGTGTATATATATATATATATATATATATATATATATATATATATATATATATATATATATATATACAATGGGCCGTTCTTAAAATTTTAGTTCAAAGTACTCTTTGTTTCTTGTCAAGCTTTTCTGCAGTGGGTATCGCTTAGTGATGCTTGCTCGACAACTATACAGATTATAGTAAAAGATTATTTTTACCGTTCTTTCGACCCCTGGTGCAATTTTTTTTGGCCTTTGCTTAGCATTAGTTTCCTTAAGGCTTTTCCTCCTAAGTGTCAAGCTTCCTTAACTTTACCTTGCTCCAGATTTCTCTATATAAAATACTAAAAGTGTCTTCAGTAATATTTTAGAAACCCATGTATGTCCAATTTTTCTTGAGACACTTTATTATTATTATTATTATTATTATTATTATTATTATTATTATTATTATTAAATGCTGAGCTACAACCCTAGTTGGAAAAGCAGGATGCTATAAGCCCAGGGGCCCCAACAGGGAAAATAGCCCAGTATGGAAAGGAAATAAGGAAATAAGTAAAAATAAAATATTTTAGGAATAGTAACAATATTAAAATAAATATTTTCTATTTAAACTATAAAAACTTTAACAGAACAAGAGGAAGAGAAACTAGATAGAAAAGTGTGCCCGAGTGTACCCTCAAGCAAGAGAACTCTAACCCAAGGCAGTGTAAGACCATGGTACAGAGGCTATGGCACTACCCAAGAATAGAGAACCCAAACATAGAATAAGGTAAGGCTCTCTCTCTCTCTCTCTCTCTCTCTCTCTCTCTCTCTCTCTCTCTCTCTCTCTCTCTCTCTCTGTATATATATATGTGTATATATATATATATATATATATATATATATATATATATATATATATATATATATATATATATATATACACTGTATATATATATATATATATATATATATATATATATATATATATATATATATATATATAGAATATTTAGATTTCAAAATGACAAGAAATAACTTTTAGGGAGTTGTGGTTAAAGGGAAGCATTGACATTTTGATTTTGGGTTTCTGGATGGTTATTTATCTTAGGTTTTCCATTTAGTTTTCTTAATCGTCTAAACTCAAAATCCATTCAGTCATATTAAGATTAATTTTTACAATGGCTATATGCCCCTTTAAAACAATTGTCCAATTTTTTTATTCTTAATCATTAAGGATTTAATTCAGGCTATTATTATTATTTTTATTATTATTATTATTATTATTATTATTATTATCATTATTATTATTATTATTATTATTATTATTATTAGCCAATGTACAATCCTAATTGGAAAAGCAGGGTACTATAAGCCCAATTGGTCCAACAGAGAAAGTAGCCCAGTGAGGAAAGGGAATAAATCGAATAGTGTCCCTGAGTGTACCCTTAGACAGGAGAAATCTACCCCAAGACAGTTGAAGACCGGGTACAGAATCTATGGCACTACCCAAGACTAACCTGTCTTTTCTTTATTACTTATCTTGTAACTTATTATTAACTGAGAATTAGTTTAGTACATGAATATGAGTGAATGTTCTCTCAAATAACGGTTTCGTCGTGTATATAGCTAAAAGAATGGAAGAAAGGAATAAACGTAGAAAGAATATAAGAACGAAGGAGGTGCAAGGGTAGTTAGGGAAATATAATTTTCTGTCTTTCATGGCAGAAGAATTTTACCCAAAACGGTAAAGGATTTTTGTTGGATTATGCGGGAGAACTGAAATCATAAAATAAAAGGCATGTGCAGTTTTATATTTTATTTCAAACATGGAAAATTGCGTTGAAAGTTTTCCAATGAGAGTAATGTGGGTTTTTTTACAGAAAAGTTAACATCTTTAACACATGTATTTATGAAATCGGTTAAGATAAATGTCGAGTCTGCATACTTAGAAGGTTAATGACAGAACTATAATTTTAGGCTTTATGTATGCTTATATTACATTGTAGACCTATATATTCCTTTTGTCAGTGCCGTAGCTTTTATAAAAAATAAAACATGTCTGTTGGCTAATATAAATGTTTAAAAATGAGAATTTTTTTTTAGATCTTATCGTCGTAAGTTTTGGACGTTAACCTTTATTTCTTGAATAATTGAGTTGAAAATTAATTCTGTGGGATCTTTTGTGTCCAGTATGTGTCAGCTGACTGAGCTTTTAATTACTTTAATCAGGCACGTACATTGCTTTTGGTAAGTAAAGTCAATGCATAAACATATTAAGAGTATTTCAATTGGCACAGAATTGTCATATTCTTTCACATTCACATTGCCATGACAGACTGATGTATTTACTTTCATTTTTGCCGTTTACTTTGTTATCATTTAGTAACGCTTTTGTACGTAATGTTTAGAATGGGCTATTTTATGCCTCAATTATGGAATTAATTCTCTCTCTTTCTCTCTCTCTCTCTCTCTCTCTCTCTCTCTCTCTCTCTCTCTCTCTCTCTCTCTCTCTCGTCTGCACAATTAAGACCTAGCAAGACACAGAAATGCCTGTAATATCTCATGAAAGTAAATATATATTTTACAATTTGTCACTAAATGTGATGTAAAATGACTTGTCCCTACTATTGACATAATGGTATTGCAAGTTTTAGACAGAATCCATATCTTCTGATATAGAGACTCAATAAAATGTTGCAATATCTGGACCGTTCGGTTTTCGTATCATTTCTTTCCGCTGTTGCCATTATACTCAACTTGTTTATTCAGTCTGTTCGCCTCCTTTTTGTCAAAACCGTAGGATATCATAGAATTTCCTCGCTTTCTCACAATTTTTTCCTTTTTCTCAGTTTTATATTTACGAAATTGCTTTTCTTTTATAAATTTTTGGAAGAACAAGACTTTCCTTTACTTTTTGTCCAAAACTTTCTTTTTTAACTGTTCTGTTTTCTGCTTTTTTTTTAATTGGATAGATACAGAATATCTAAATTACTGTAGATATGTCTGTTTAAAAACCGTAACTAACTTTAATGCAAAATACCTGGACACATCATATCAAACTGTAGATATGTCTGTATATGTATACATTCATGTATATAGTTTTAAACTGATCTTAAGTATATTACACAATTTACTATATAGATTAGATTCTAACAATATTTTACTCGATAGTTTCACCTATTTCTCTTTTAAACCATTTAGATATTTCACATTTTGTAAATAATCAAATTTCTTTTACTGATTTTGGAAGACATCATTTTTCCCAAAGGATTTTTGGCACGGGATTGAAGTCTTATATTGAAGTCAAATATATTATTATTTCCTTTTCTTTGATCTTTCCTTCCGTATCCTGAGGCTTAGATGGGTCTGTTGGGTGTGACCTCCGAAGGAGAGGAGAAACGATCGCCAAGGATGAAAGGAAGGAATTGGGGAACACTAAAGATGCAGCGCCAGACACTGACCTTGCCATCATTGAGGGTTTACTCAAAATTACCCCTCTCTCTCTCTCTCTCTCTCTCTCTCTCTCTCTCTCTCTCTCTCTCTCTCTCTCTCTCTCTCTCTCTTTAAATTTGTAAATATATATTATATATATATATATATATATATATATATATATATATATATATATATTATATATATATATATTAAATATATATATATATATATATATATATATATATATATATATTATATATATATATTAAATATATATATATATATATATATAGATAGATATATGAATAGATAAATATATATTTGTTCCGACACAGAGACTTACCTTGAAACACTTTATAGGAGATTACTGGTAACTCCTCTCCGACGACCAGATTTTTACGTAGTTTCCCCCTACTTCCATGTTCTATACTGTCCTGAATAACGGGAAATAACATGACCTGGGGGCATTGCCCAGGCAGGTCGCCCGTCTTTGAGAAGCTCTCCCCAGTATGTTTTCTGGTCGCGTTGTGTTCACACACACCGCTCCTTATTCTCTGTGCGACCCCCTTTGTGCGCGTTACTATGTAGTTACTACATGGTCTCGATTCCTTCACGAGTGATTAGTGCCTTATCTGTGTTCTTTTAGGATCGTTCCTTTGTGCTTTTATTGGCGTTTTAGTGCTTTGCCTTGCTTTATGCTTGGGTTTAGCGATCTCTGTGTGTGCTTTGGAGTACGATCGCCGTTGTCCTGGGCCTAGAGCCGGGTATTCGTGTTGGGCTTTCTTGTCAAAGCCAGTTCGCCGTCAGAATGCGGCACGATGAAGACGGACTCGAAGAGGTCTCCTAGGGAAACTAGCATGTCTTCCCCTGCGACGTCGGCAGGAGAGGGGGCAGGTTGAGTGCATTCTTCTCCCCTACCCAGAGTAGGGGACGAGGTAAGTCCTTGAAGTGTAAGAAGTTGGTGCCTCCTTCCCAAGGGTGAGATGTTGTGGGGGGAACCTTCTTTGTTCAGGGCAGATCAGGCGCCTACAGGTGAGTGTGTGGGGGTCCGAGGGACACGTCTCTCTCGTAGGGACGGCGTCTCGGCGGAGGACCCCATGTGGCCTAATAATGTTCCTTTTTTCTTATCACCAGATTCATGGGTAGAGGCCTCAGGCGCTTCAGCTGCGGAGGGATCCGCTGGCGTGGGATGTACCAAGGACGGCATTGAGGTCCCCACTGGACATGGAGGAGGTCCTATGCTAGTCCTTCACCCTGGATCCGCATCGGGGCTCGATCCTTCGGGCCCTTCAAGCGAGGAACGTCGGAGACGACACAGGAGGAAGGGAGATCAGTCTGTGTGGAGGAACTCCCCTTGCGGTCTCCCACAGGATCTCGGGACGGGAAGTCCCCGTTCCCCTCCATACAAGCCAAGAGCCCCGCCAGAGATTCAGCTGATGGGCGGAGGACCCCGTCTTGTAGGCCTAAGTCCCTTCCTAGAGCCAACCCATCCGCTCAGTGGAGGGAGCCGTCTTCTAGGATGGGCAGCCTAGACGGGTCTCCCCATCGGGATGATAGACAGGGACGGGCACCCCCGTCGATCTGTTTCACGGAGGAGCCGTCCCGGTTCTCGAGGAGAATGGGGATCAGTCTGTGTGGAGGAACTCCCCTTGCGGGCTCCCACAAGATCTCGGGACGGGAAGTCCCCGTTCCCCTCCATACAAGCCAAGAACCCCGCCAGAGAGTCAGCCGGTGGGCGGAGAACCTCGTCTTGTAGGCCCAAGTCCCTTCCTAGAGCCACTCCATCCGCTCAGTGGAGGGAGCCGTCGCCTAGGATGGACAGCCTAGACGGGTCTCCCCATCGAGATGATAGACAGGGACTGGCACCCCCGTCGATCTGTTTCACGGAGGAGCCTTCCCGTCGTCCAGGTCCTCCAGGAGAATGGGGATCAGTCTGTGTGGAGG
Organism: Palaemon carinicauda; assembly: GCF_036898095.1. Lineage (NCBI taxonomy): Eukaryota > Metazoa > Arthropoda > Malacostraca > Decapoda > Palaemonidae > Palaemon > Palaemon carinicauda. The sequence continues at coordinate 27,417,997 of NC_090727.1, forward strand.
AACTCCCCTTGCGGTCTCCCACAGGATCTCGGGACGGGAAGTCCCAGCGTACAGGAGAGTCCTTGCCTTAATTAGGGGTTATAACAACCTTATAGAACCCGCCACTCAAGAGGAAGAACCCTGGACTTCAGGCCTGAACAAGTTCATAGCGGTCCCCGCCCAGAAAAAGTCCTCTCTCTCTCTTCCCGAGGCCAGTAACGTGGGGATTGGAAAGACTCACATTGATAAGGTCATATCCCGCAATAGCGACTCCTGCAGGGGTCACAGCTCAGCAAAGCTCCTACAGGGTTTGAAGTCGCAGACGAAATACTACTCTTTAGAAATAGGCCGAACGGTGCGTGCAAGACCGAGGAAACCATAGACATCCTGTGACAGGGCATCTCCGACGGGAGGGCATCGGCAGCATCTACCTTCTTCTCCCCTTCCGAGTCGGCAATGATGGAGGAGATGTCCAAGGACTTAGTTAATGTGGCCTCCTGGCTGGATTGGTGGGCCACCACCCTAGTAGGCACCCAGATTCCTACAGACTCCATGGAACCTGCAAAACGGGAGGCTCTGAATGAGTTGCTGGGGTCAGGTAGCCGCGCCCTTAAATTCCTGACCTTTCAGTCTTTGGCTCTCTCCGCAAACTGGATTCTCCGGAGAAGAGACGCCCTAGTCAAGAACCTTCCCATTAAGATTCCTGACAGAGAAGCTAAAGCCTTGAAGACCTGCTCCGTCTGGGGGGAGCAGCTTATTCCGACGAAGAAGGCGGAAGAGGTCGTGGAGAAGTTGGCCAAAAAGAGGGAGCTACCTACCCTGAAGCCACAGGCGGCACGCCGCCCCATCTTCAGGAGGACAGTGACAGAAGCACCCATGGCCGCGCGTACCACACCAACTCAAGGAAGGAGGGAACCCTCGTCAGGACAGTGGTCTTCCTCTGTGGTTCCCCCCCGAAGAGGTTCATCTTCTAACCCCCCAACGTATAGGTCTTCTTTCTACTCCTCCAGGAGGGGGAGAACAGGCCGTTCTTCCCGTAGGAGATAAGATGGGAGGCCCCCCTCCCCTGCCCAAGCCTCAGGTAGGGGGATGCCTCAGACTCACTTGGCAAGCATGGAAGCTCCACGGAGCAGATCCGTGGACAGTTACAGTACTAAAGGAGGGCTACAGGATCCCCTTCATGGAAGAGACACCCCCCCCTAGTTCCAGCAACGCAGGCAGACTGGTTGGTGCCCAAGGACCTGGCGAAGAGGGCAGCGTTGGACGAAGAAGTCAAGACGTTGCTGCAGAAGGGAGCTTTAGAAACAGTGACATTCCCGGGTCCGGGGTTCTACAGCCGCCTGTTCCTAGTGGAAAAAGAGACAGGAGGGTGGAGACCTGTAATAGACCTGTCAGCCCTCAACAGGTTTCTCAGGAAAGTGACCTTCAAAATGGACACTCCAAGAACGGTCATGGCGTCCTTGAGAGAGGGCGACTTTTTGATTTCTATAGACCTCAAGGACGACTACTTCCAAGTGCCCATTCATCCGTCGAGCAGGAAGTTTCTCCGGGTCAAGTGGGGTACCCAGGTGTTACAATTCAAGGCCCTATGCTTCGGTCTTTCAACAGCCCCCCAGGTATTCATGAGGGTCTTTACGACGGTCCCCATATGGGCCCACGAACGGGGCATTCGACTGATCAGGTACCTGGACGACTGGTTACTCCTTTCATCCTCAAAGGAAGACTTGAAACAACAGGGCGAAGATCTTCTTCAATAGTGCAAGACCCTGGGCATCGTGGTCAACTTGGAGAAATCACAGCTAACCCCATCCAACAGGAGGACGTACCTTGGAATGGTCCTGGATTCGTTACAGGTCAAGGCATTCCCAACCACGGAAAGGCTCGACAACCTGGATCGAGTGCTCCGGCCCTTCCTTCTGGGTCGCCCCAGAAGAGCGCAGGATTGGCAAAGGTTGGTAGGGCACCTGGTGTCCCTAGAGAAGCTGGTACCTCACGGGAGACAGAACTTAAGGGTTCAATGGAACCTGAAAGAACATTGGAACCAGAAAAGTTCCCCGGACATTGTGGTCCCTCTCCTTCAGGAGTCCAGGAAGGCCTTGGAATGGTGGCAGGATCGGTCGAACACCCTAAGGGGGATGCCACTGTCCTCCCAACCTCCGGAGGTTCTTCTCTTCACGGACGCATCGAAGGACGGGTGGGGAGCCCATCTCCGGGAAAAGACAGCAAAGGGGGCGTGGTCAGAGGGGGAGAAATCCCTACACATAAATATCCTGGAAATGAGAGCGGTCCAAGAAGCCTGCAACCACTTCGAGGAGGACATGAGAGGGCGTTCGGTGGCCCTAATGTCAGACAATGCAACAGTGGTGGCTTACGTGAAGAAGGAGGGGGGGACTGAGATCAAAAGAGTTGTGCGAACTAGCCCTTCAAATCCTAAAATGGGCGGAACAGAAGGACGTCATCCTGACGGCAAGGTTCATCCCAGGGAAGAACAACGTCCTAGCAGACGGCCTCAGCAGAGTGGGGCAAGTGGTAGCAGCAGAATGGTCCCTACACCCACAAGTGGCAAGCTACATTATACAGATGTAGGGATCTCCGGTAATGGATCTGTTTGCAACAAGGTTGAACGCGCAACTCCCCGTATTTTGTTCTCCCGTCCCAGATCCGAAGGCGGCAATGGAAGACGTCTTTCAGCACAAGTGGGACGGACTGGACGTGTACGTCTTCCCCCCCTTCTCCCTGGTAAGGCAGGTCCTCAACAGAGTAAGGGCAGCAACCAACCTAAGGATGACTTTGGTAGCGCCTTGGTGGCCGGAGAGAGAATGGTTCGCGGACCTAAGGAACCTCACCGTCCTACCTCCTTGGCCTCTACCCGGCAGGTCAGACCTATTAAAACAACCTCACTTTCAGCGGTTTCACAGAAACCCGCAAGCCCTTCGTCTTCACGCCTGGAGATTATCCAGCGGCTCCTGAAGAAGCAAGGGTACTCCGGCAAGACAGCCAGGAGGATGTCGCTATACCGGAGGAAATCATCCACATCCGTCTACCAGTCTAAGTGGGCGGTATTCGTGAAGTGGTGCAGGGACAAGAAGTTAGAGCCCTTGGAAGCGTCAGTGCCCATGATAGCCGACGTCATGGTTTATCTCAGGGACAAGTTAGACATGTCAGTTCCAGCGATCGAGGGAGTTCGGGCGGCCCTGGGTCAAGTCTTTCTTCTCAAGGGCATAGATCTTGGCTCCTCCAGGCATATCTCCATGCTTATCAGAGCGTTCGAACAATCATGCCCCCCTTCCGCCCCTAGAATCCCGAGTTGGGACTTAGCGCGAGTCCTAGATATGTTACGGAAACCACCATTCGAGCCCTTAAAGGACATCGATGACAAGAATCTCACGCTCAAGGCGGTCTTCTTGCTAGCATTAGCCTCGGCTAAGAGGGTGGGCGAGCTACACGGACTGTCATTCGAGGTGGAACACACTAGGGGATGGAAGGAAGTAACCTTTAAGTTTGTCACATCCTTCGTCGCCAAGACTCAGAACCCCTCGGTGTGGGATCCGAGGTTTGAGAGTTTTTCGATTCCGGCAATCCCGAATAAAGGAAACCCGGAGGACCTAAAATTATGCCCGGTCAGGACTATTAGGAAATACTTTAAGAGAACGGCAAACCTCCGCCCGTCTATCAAGAATCTCTTCGTCTCATGGGGAAAAATAAAGAAAAACATATCCAAAAATACGGTTTCGTTCTGGCTCAGGAAAGTGATCACGCAAGCCTACTTAAAACAAGGTCTTCCTACACCGGGGAAACCCAGAGCTCACGATGTTCGGGGCATTAGCACCTCTCTAACGTTCGAAAAGAACATGTCAGTAGCGCAGGTTCTTCGAGCGGGAACTTGGTCCAACCAGTCGACCTTCACCGCACATTATCTCAAGGACTGTACGAGAAAGTCTCTAGACGGGTTTTCTATCGGGCCGGTCATCTCAGCCCTGCATTCGGTTTGACGGCTCAAGCCCAGGCTCAATCGCGAAACATAAAGTATCTAGACACAAGGAGCCGAGTTCTATTTTCCCCCCTTTTCTAACTTTCTCGTACCGTCAGTCGTCATCAAGAAATATCGCTCATTACACAAGACGAAAATTCGCCATGTCAAGCACAACGAAGATATTGCAGAAGGGTAAGTGTTATATCACACTTAATGAGTCTTTTACGTAGTTTTCCCTACTGTCCATCGGGGTCAGGGCTAAAGGGCACTCCCCCCTCCTAAGGTGTAAGTCTCCTATAAAGTGTTTCAAGGTAAGTCTCTGTGTCGGAACAAATCACAAATTTTAAGTAATTTGTATTTTTCCTAACAATACTTACCGAAGAAACACTTTAGGTTTAGGGCCCCCCCAACCGTCCCCGCAGTACCCCGCTGACCTCGTGGTTTTGTTCATTACATAAAACATACTGGGGAGAGCTTCTCAAAGACGGGCGACCTGCCTGGGCAATGCCCCCAGGTCATGTTATTTCCCGTTATTCAGGACAGTATAGAACATGGAAGTAGGGGGAAACTACGTAAAAATCTGGTCGTCGGAGAGGAGTTACCAGTAATCTCCTATAAAGTGTTTCTTCGGTAAGTATTGTTAGGAAAAATACAAATTACTTAAAATTTGTGATTTATATATACAAATATATATATTATATGTATATGAATATATATGTATATATATGCACATATGTATATATAAATATATGCGAATAGATAAATATATATGTATATGTATATATACATATATTTATATATATATATATATATATATATATATATATATATATAGATATAGATATAGATATGTATATATAAATATATATATGTATATATATATATATATATATATATATATATATATATATATGTATATATATATTTATATATATATATAAATATATTTATATAGGTATATATACATATATGTATGTGTATATACATACTGTACATATGTACACACGTATGCACACCTCTCTGCCATCAGTTTCATTTTGATATTGTTTGTGTTTCCCTACTGGATGTATTTCCAAATCCATCCAAAGTTAGAAGTCTACCATTTCCAATTTTTGTCTCACCCTGCCACCACACACCAGGCAAGGTAAAGTCACTTCTTTCCCTTGTAGAATTGGGTTTCCATTTATCTGAAGATAGTGTTTCCTGTTCAGCACTTCGTGATGTTCCTTTGGGGATCCTCGGGAATTAGTACTTGTTTAATATCGATATTTTATGAAGGAATTTATCTGCATGGATATTTTATCACATAATACAGACTTTTATGTAGATTTCGCTGTAATTAGTGATTATCATCATCATTATATCAATGCTAGTGTACGCCACCCGGTAGTTTTGGCAATTTGTGGGAGATTGTGGTTTCTTAGTGTGCCTTTTTGGGGTACCCCTTCTCTCCAGGGTATGGCTACCCCTCTTCTCCCTTACCCGAGGGACGGACAGAGACCGAGCTTTCATACTTTTGGAAATGCCACCCAGCGTGACGAATATATATATATATATATATATATATATATATATATATATATATATATATATATATGTGTGTGTGTGTGTGTGTGTGTGTGCGTGTGTGTATATATACTGTATATATATATATATATATATATATATATATATATATATATATATATATATATATGTATACATATATATGTATGTATATATACACATATATATATATATATACATATATATGTATGTGTGTGTATATATATATATATATATATATATATATATATATATATGTGTGTGTGTGTGTGTGTGTGTGTGTGTTTGTGAAACCCTACACTTTGCTCTTCATTATATAGAGGAGATTGTGCTTCCCTTGACCAGCTGCCAGTAATGTAGTGAGTGCATCATTTCCCATTTCGAATAACAACAAGTCAATCCGTTCCAGGATCAGTTTGTATTTTTGTGAAAATCCTTTGCTGAAAATGAAGAGGACTATTAGTGGTTCAAATTCTGTTAATTATGTTCACCATCATCATTTATGGATAATGTGCAGCTGTATGTCTGATGATGCCAGTTTGAATATAATTTTGTTGACTTTAAAATATAATCATTCATTGTTATTTAAGAAATCCCTGAAAGAATATTTTCAAGATTAAACGATATTTGCCGTGAGTTCGTATCAGGTTCTGTTCTAGAAGGTTTTGAAACGACGTTGCAATAACGTGGGTTGATGATTTATAGATTATTTTAACGATGTTTTTCATTATAGTTTCTACACTGAAAGCTGACAGTGCTTTTGGTTTCTCAGTGCTGGTAATGATTGCCATCAATGACATGAGGTATACAACACAACATAGCCAAGTAGCCGTGAATTTAGTATCATGAAATAGAGTTTATAGAGTTCAACATTTCATTTAATCCGTCTTCTTCTTTCGATAAAAAGAAACATTTATTATTATCAAAGTCTTTTAAGGTTTTCGGTAATCAAGCTATACTGATGAAATATGTAAGTCTTTCATTCTACCCTGTCACACGCTGAGCAACATTGCCAAATGTATGACTACTCCGTCTCTTCCCGTCCCTCGGGTAGCGAGAGAGGGAGCAGTTAGGAAAGATGGAAGATGTGGGAAGGGTTGGAACTCTGTGTATGCGTGTGTGCATATCTGTCCAAATCTTAAGCCACCATTTTTGACGGGTCCCGTACACTAGTAATAATGATAGTTGTAAATGGAGAGAATTGCCCCGTAAGGCAAGATGCAAAGGGTCCCTGGAAATGCAGTTCACTGGTTTTGTAAAGGACGTCAGACATTTATGATTAAATCTTTCTTACTCTATCGGTTTGATTTCAATAGTTTAAATCATGGGTTTCCTGTGTGCTTATTGTTGTTGTTGTTGTTATTATACAATAGATTTATTCACGGTCAGCATCTGAAAGAAGGAAAACTTGATCCGTAGATTTGAGTTAAATGTTGACCTTCTTCATTGGCGGAGGTTGGAATTCTCTGATTGCTCTTTCTACTTGTTTTGAGACTAAATTTAAAATAAGTCTCTCTATCTTTAAAATTTCTGTTTAGAATTTTTTTTTTCTTTTCTTTTCTTTATTCCCATTTTTCGGGCTCTCCAAGTAAGGAGAAAAGGGGTACCCGAAGTATCTCGGGTATAAACTCAGTTTAGGAAACCTTTGATGGGTAATGGAAATAGTGAGGAGACATTCCAAGGACCTTTTTATTCAGTCGTCTGGAGGAAATCAGACCTAACCGGAATTTGGTGGCTGCCAGAATTTTATTGAGGTTTCACCGAGGAGCGTTTTCTAGTATTTTGTTTGAATGTGCGTCAAGTTAGGACATTTTTTGAAGCAGTGAAAGATTTACATGATTTTTGACAAATTTATTAGTGGAATTCTAGTATGTCAAGTAAGAATTTATATTATAGTACCGCTACTGTTTTTGACAAATCGGCCGTGTTTAAGTTGCTGGGTTTAATCCTGTAAAAAGAAAATTCAATATTCCTTCAGTAAGTATTACATGACATCTAGCAGTGATTGAATTTGACATTTTTATTAAAATTAAGAATTCATTATTTTCTTTTGATTTTGTCCTGAAATCTATTTGTGAATTGTTTTAAATATATCATAATTGGCCATTGTTCACTAGCTTACCACTTGACTATTGTAGAGAAGAGTAGATGATTTTGAATGCAAGAACAGAACCTGAATTATATGTACAGCAGAAGCCGAATCTCCTCACAGTTCTCTCGATAGCGCCGTGGTATATGTCACTGTGTAGGTTTGAATCCTGGTTGGAACAACATCACTTTATACACTTCACACTCTTTGGATGGGTGATTAATTGATTATGAGTTATCTGGCATCCTGACTTCTAATAATCAATCAATCAATCAATCAACCAAAGGGTGTGAAGGGTACAAAGTGATCTTGCACACGCTTTGGATGTAAGCTGATCCCAAAACAGATTTAATGTTAATGGGTTTATTGTGGCTTAAGATATGAGAACACACACTTACACATACAACAACAAATGCAGCCTTATGTAGTTCATTGCAGGACAACGGCCTCAGACATGTCCTTATTCATGGCTAGGGTTTGTGTGTGTATGTGTGGTAACAACACTAATAAGGATAACTGTAATCCCTCTTATTGATAAATTTCGTAATATTATCACCATCTATCGATTTTCTTTGCTTCATTCCAAAAAATGTCCGATGTAAATTCATCTGAGACAAAGGTAAAAGCTAAGAAATAAAAGGACATTTAGTTAAGAAATGGAGTAATGTATTTTGTGTCGAATTATAATTATTTATTCTGCCATAATTATAAGATGTTGACCATGGTGTAAAGTTCTCCGGTTCATCTATCCTAGTTTTATTCTTTCATTTTGTTCCTGAAGGAAAAATCTTCAAAGGGCTTAGTGTCCTTTGCGGCATCCTAAATCGTCCCCATCCTCTGCTAGAAAATGCTCAAGGCATCGTAAATGCCAGAGTATAAGAAAATTATTCAGGACGAATATAATTAAGATACTTTACGTGGATATCAACAAGATGGTGCACGACTCAGCTTTGTCGCTTTACTCTCATTAAAAGTATATGCATGTTGTGTTTTATATCAGATCTTAAAGCTATAATAATATCATCGTTTGAAGCCCAAACTAAAACGATGAATGAAGACACTAATTCCCGAGGAATAAATTGAAGGCAAAGTAGATAGGATAGTGTGAGGTTATAACAAGACGACTTTGTCTATGGAGTGCATGTATGCTTCATTTCTAATATTTACCTATGCGTAAATTCATATTACATACGTCTTCTACGTGTAGGTGAAATATATATTTTGGACGTGTTTTGATGAAAATTGTTAAGTAGCTTTATTATAGATAGGCTTCTTTGGGGCCTTTCTGAAGTCTCTTTATTGTGGCTATGTTGGTGGTTTGCACTTTGATTTTTGGGTTAAATAATTCTAAGACGTTACGTATTTGGTTAATCTTCTTTGGTAGTTGAATTATTGTGTGTATCGCCATTATTACAAAGCTTTACTATTTAGAATACACATACTAGGCTGCTTTGCTGTGAGAGATCAGACTAAAGTCCCCCAACATTTTGCATAAATGAATGTA
>NC_090727.1:27432086-27434586 GCF_036898095.1 Palaemon carinicauda
TCTACCCTTACCAAGAGGAAAGTGGCCACTGAACAATTATTGCAGTAACCCCTTGAGTGAAAAAGAATTGTTTGGTAATCTGTGTTGTCAGTTGTATGAGGACAGAGTAGAATATGTAAAGAATAGGCCAGACTATTCAGTGTGGATGTTTGTAGGCAAAGGGATAATGAACCGTAACCAGAGAGAAGGATCCAATGTAGTACCATCTATCCAGTCAAAAGACCCCATAACTCTCTAGCGGTAGTATCACGATTGGCTGAGCATCTGTCTGAATGGCGTCCTCTTTATATCAATGAAGAATTTCTCGTTAGACTGACTCTCTCTCTCTCTCTCTCTCTCTCTCTCTCTCTCTCTCTCTCTCTCTCTCTCTCTCTCTCTAGTGAATATTGTAGTTTACAGACCCCCAAATACTAAGGAGTTTGACATAATAATAGAAAAAATAGATGATATATGTAGAAACCATAAAGACTGGAATATACTCCTATCCGGAGATTTTAACTTTCCTTTCGTGGATTGAAAAGAACGGATAGAAGAAAGTGGTTGTATGTATACATATAAAAAAGAGAGTAATAGTAGCGCAGAAGATAAGAGGCAATTTGAAAAGCTTCAAGATATGCTATTAGAACATAATATGCAACAAATAAACCACATTCCAACAAGAAAGGAAAATGTCCTAGATCTAGTATTTGTGAATGAGGTGAATTATGTTAAAGAAATAATAGTGTATAACACGGGAATTTCAGACCACAATGTCATAGAATTGATAGTTCATTCCAAAGCAAGTGATCACAGAATCAATAAAAGCACAAAACTTTGGGAAGTATATGGAAAATATAATTTTTACAGTAAGAATATAAAATGGTCAGCAATAAATGAAGAACTGAATAAAGAATGGAAAAATGTATTTATAAGTGATAATATACAGGTAAATACGGACATACTGTACAAAATACTGGAGAAAATTGTTGAAAAATATGTACCGAAAAAAAACAATAAACAAAAGACGTGCATACCAAGAGACAGAAGGATCTTATTTCAGAAAATTAGAAAGTGGAAGAAAAATCTTGCAAAAGAAAAAAATGTGTGGAAAATGAGGGAAATAAAATGTAAGATAGAAAATGCAGAACAAAAGATTATACAGTCGAAAGAAAATGAAAAAAAGGGACTTAGAAGAAAGGACACTTCAAAATATAAAAAGAAACCCCAAAGTACTTTACTCCTATGCAAAAAAGATGAATAAAGGGAGAATAGAAATAGGCCCTCTAAGAATTGAAGGACGGCTAACGAATGAAAAAAAGGAAATATGCAACATATTAGCAGAAAAATATAAGAGTGAGTTCACGCCAAGAATTGCGAATGAGAATAATGAAACAGAAATGAGAGAAGAAAGTGTTGAATATCTAACGGATATAGATATTAATGAAGCAGATATTGTCACGGCTATAAACGAAATTAAAAATGGATCGGCAGCCGGACCAGATGGAGTTCCAGCGTTTTTGTTAAAAAAAACTGCAAACACTATCGCGAAGCCGCTTGCAATACTGCTAAGACAGAGTGTAGATATGAGCGAGATATATGTTAAACATAAATTAGCTTATATAACCCCTATCTTCAAAAGTGGATCAAGACTAAAGGCAAGCAATTATAGACCTGTTAGTCTAACATCACATATTATGAAAGTGTATGAGAGGGTAATAAAAAAGAAAATAATGAACCATTTGGTCAAAAATAATTTGTTTAATATGGGTTAACACGGTTTCGTACCTGGAAAAAGTACACAGACCCAACTGATAGCACACTATGAAAACATATACAAAAATATGATAAATGAAAAAGACACAGATGTGATCTATCTAGATTTTGCAAAAGCCTTTGACAAGGTAGACCATAACATATTGGAGAAAAAAATGAGAAAGCATAATATTGTGGGAAAGATAGGAAAATGGGTAAAAGAATTCCTGCAAAACAGAAAACAGATAGTGGTTGCAAATGGCGAGAAATCAAATGAAGCCCAGGTAATATCGGGTGTGCCACAAGGTACGGTATTAGCTGCACTGCTGTTTGTTATTATGATTTCAGACATAGACTGTGATGTTGAAAACTCCGTAGTGAGAAGTTTCGCCGATGACACAAGAATAAGTAGAGAAATTACTTGTGATGAAGATAGGAACTCACTACAAAGAGATCTAAACAAAATATATGAATGGGCGGAGATAAATTATGGAAACAGAGAAGGAATGGTGTATGCATACAAGGGACCTAATAATGAGACAATCACAAACAAGGAAGCAATTAAAGACCTTGGTGTAATTTTGATTAGGAATATGTTATGCAACGACCAAATAGCAACACTGTTGGCTAAATGTAAAGCAAAAATGGGAATGTTATTCAGACACTTTAAAACAAGAAAAGCTGAACACATGATTATGCTTTACAAAACTTATGTGCGTAGTACACTCGAATACTGCAATGTGATATGGTACCCACACTACCAAAAGGA
>NC_090727.1:27438729-27453729 GCF_036898095.1 Palaemon carinicauda
ACCATAGTGACGCACACATGCACACACATATATAGTATATATATATATATATATATATATATATATATATATATATATATATATATATATAATATATATATGCATATATATATGTATATATTTATGTATATATATATATATATGTATATATATGCATATATATATGTATATATATATGCATATATATATGTATATGTGTGCGTGTATATATATATTTATATATATATATATATATATATATATATATATATATATATATATATATATATGCATTTACATATATATTTGAAAGTGTTTATGAAAGATTGAAGATAATTCCATACTACTTCAAGACTAAGAAAAGAGAGAGAGAGAGAGAGAGAGAGAGAGAGAGAGAGAGAGAGAGAGAGAGAGAGAGAGAGAGAGAGAGAGAGAGAGAATTTAGTTATGAGATAAGTAGTTTATTTTATTTCAATGCTTCCGTCGTTTTCGTATATTTTGAAGACAGCTCTGAGGGACAAAAGATCCTGATTTGTGTTACAAAATAATCCACTTTTTACTTCTCCGTGTGTCATAATTGCTTCATCCGGAGGTTTCGTGTTAGACTTCTTGTAAAAAGTGATTGACATCGTGGCCTTTAATATTTATTCTTTTCTTTCCTATACAAAGAGTATTTGACCTTCGGGGTTTTATTGTCCCTCAACTTGACTTGTGGCCATCTGGATCATGGTATCTCAGATACAGGTTGATTTGATAAATATATTTTTTTCATGATGCTATTATCTCTATTTTCACAATGTCCTCTTTTACAAAGTACAAGTCTTTCACTTCCAGTGCAACAAGACTTTACATTTAATCTTTGCCTCCTCTTGAATCCGCCAAGATTGTGTAAAAATAAAGGTTTTGTATTTTCCAATTCCTTCCTTCTTACACACACACACACACACACACACACAGATGGAGATGTTTTCTTATATACAATTCTGTATAGTAATTCGTGTTATGAAATTATTGAATTACAGGTTGATATTATTCGAAAAAACATCGTACTTTCTACACTCTTGATTGAAAACTGTCTTTTTTACTGATCTACATTCCTTACATTTACTTGTGTTCTCTTTCACTCATTCTTGCAATTTGGCCCATTTTGTTTTCAAGCTGTTATAGTTTTTTTTCACTATGTCTTTCCATTCACCCTCCTTGATATCTGGAGACTAATATACATGAGTCTTACAATAATTAAGATCACTATAAAGTGTTTCATATTTAATTTTTCATAATTTTTTTTTCAGTATATTTATGTACTGTAGGGGTCAGTTGTAAAGTTAAAGATTTTCAGTAATATAGAAGCAAATATAATTATTACCAGCAGATTCAATGCATATATGTATTGAAAACCTTTTACATTAAATGATTTTTTTTTATTTCACGTTCATAATTATGTATAACTGGGGATAAACTCAAAAACGGATCTTTCGTAATATGGAAACTTTTTAAAATCACAAATTTTTTGGACAATTAACTTTGTGTACGTTGCGAGCATTATCAATTGTCAGTTGGTTCTATAATTTTAAAATGTAGGAGAAAATCGGAGTTGGCGAAGCTAAGCCAAAAATATCCCTGTTAAAAGCATCATCTGGATCAAAACTCATAGGAATACAGATGATAAAGGTCGCCCCGTCACTCACTTTTCCAATACCTCGCTTCGCATTTTAATCACTGCCGGATATTAAAAAAGTAATAGTTTATGGAATTGCTCGAAAAGATAATTATATTTCGAGTGCAGATTCCTGATGCTTTATGTATGTTTTTTGCTGGAGATACTGATATGTATTTATTTAATATGTGCTATTAGAATTTGTATTGAATACAAGTTCGAATCAGATACCTTCGAGTCAACATCCTAAATGTCAAATAAGTGACTAGTACAGTTGGATGTGGTGATCGGCTGTCATCACTTTACCGTAACATGGCATATAGATTACATATGAAATTCCAGGATGAAACAAATTATAGTTTGGTGTGAATGTAAGTGAAAGGACAGAGGTGACTGGTGAAGAGTGAAATGGGAAAGCAATGGAGTTTGCTGTATATGGCATTTAGTACTCGTACATTTATTGGAGCAAAGGGAGTTTTTGATTGAGTGGATATTTTGAAGGTTCATTCATTTTTAGGAATAGAATAGACAGGGAAGAATAAAGCAAAACTTAAATGGGTTAAGTTAAGATTTAGAATTCACATAGAAGTGACTGTTGTGTATGTACGAAAGCTAAGTAAGAAGATGAAGTAAAAGAGAGACACAAGGAGTTGATGGAACTGCAAGCACAGAGGTGATAGTGGGATTGAGTGACTGACAAAGGTTTGTAGGGTATATCTGGATATTGGAAAGGTAACACAGGACTGGGCCGGTAAGATGATAGTACAGTTTGTAAATTTAAAGTGATAAAGGGGATTGTAGGGACTTGAGATTACTTAATATAGCACGGAAGGTGTAAAGTATGATTTTGATTTAGAAATGGATTATTAGTGTAAAAATGTTGTGGGTTTAGGCGAAGAAGAGAGGGTACATTTATCAAGTATTTGTCACTTTTTATTAGATTACTAGTTATATTTAATAGAGAAAAATCACTAAATGAAATAACTTGCTTAAGGCTTTAAATACTTTCAGCTATAATCTCTCTGCATTCCTTAAACGACGGATTTAGTAAATTGAATTATCTTTGGTTTTTAGATTTTGAAAAACTAAAAACATTCTTATTGATATTGCCGTTATTAAACTTTTTTTTCAATGAAATAACAAGACTTGATAAACTAAAATTATTAGTCTGTAAATTAATGCAATACAAGGCTTTACTATCAGAAATTAAAACCATATAAATATTGCATATTTTGCTCATAGAAATACATTTCAAAATCTGTGACATACAGATGGCCTAGTCATCAACTACTGTGAAAAGAAGGAGATATTGGATATCCATAATCAAATAGAAATCGGGAAAACTCACAAGTTTCATTGAAATGTGGACTAGGAATCGAAGAGAATGGAATTGTAATTATTATATTTCCTGAATCTCTTATATTACAACATATAAAGTTAATTCATGATTGGTTTCGTCTACTTTCGACGGAATTTTTTTTTATGTATTTCTCCCTTCGTTTTTGGAACGTTCTGTACTGAAATCTCACTCTAAAGAGGATATAGCCAATAACATTTATAATGCTGGTAAGCTTTAGTTGAATAGTGTTGTGTAGGAAGAGAAGATTACAATTTCGGATGAAAGGTATTTTACTGTAGGTGGTTACGTTATTAACCCTTTTAGGGCCGTTGAACTTATTTTTGTACTCCCTTCGGTTCCAATGGAGTTATTTTACCTACATAATTTGCCAGTTTCTTTTTATTCCTTATGTTATTTATATGTAGATAGTTTACAAAATATACATTATTTATCAATAGAAATAAAAAGGAATTTTATTCACCTATATGATAATAAATGTTGTGATGCATATTTTATAATTTGTGTGCTAAGATGAATTATGTAAAATGTCCAAAAGAAGGGCCTAGGACTTGAGTGCCAAATCATTTGGTGAGAGAGATGGTGCTCAAAGAGTTATGTAGTGTACTGTGTCATGGTATGAAATATTCTAGTTTATAGACATGTTAACAGAAAAGTGTAAGCATAATGCCACATTTCTAATATTACAGATAATCACATCATCCTCATTTCTGTATGTAGGTGTCATGTTGCTGTCTTACACAGGTTACGTAAGCCCCTTCCCCCATGCTTCCTGGACATTAAAACCTCTTTTTCCCATCTTTCTTTTACGATGTATAAGTGTTCTACGCCCCTTTCCTTTACACTCCTTCCAGTTATAAACTTGCATCACCATCTTCCCTTCTCACCTTGTCTCTACAGTACATGGTTAAACCATCTCGAAAAAGCTCTGACCCTCGTGATTGCCACCTCTTCTGGGTAACTCCACATATCGTATCTTTTATCTCTTATATATAGATTATTATGACCGAATTGATAAGTCAGTGTCACTTTAGACCAGGGAAAATACATTTACCTTATATTACTTTCCTTTGGGTTTATTGGTTCTCAAACTAGAGTGAACTGGGCCTTAAGACATATGTGGTGCCGGATGTTTGAAATTATAAAAAATCTAGCGATTATAGGCAAGTGATATATTTATATGTATATGTGTATATATATATATATATATATATATATATATATATATATATATATATATATATAATATGTATAATATATATATATATATATATATATATATATTATATTAATGTATGTGTATATATATATATGTATATATGTATGTATATATATATATATATATATATATATATATATATATATATATATATACAGTACATATATAAATTAATAGATAGATAGACATCCAGTTATGCATACGCTTGAATTTGTGTGACTATATATATGTGTGTATATATATATATATATATATATATATATATATATATATATATATTTACATACATATATACGTACAAGCATACATACATACAATACATACATACATACATACACACATGCATATATATATATATATATATATATATATATATATATATTGCAAACACAGGATTTTCGAAATCATAACAAGCAAGTCTAATAGCTTTTAAATATTTTAAACACGAATTCTAATAAAGTGGGTCAACAACTTTGCAATGCTTCAACTTTCTTCATAGCAGGAAAGTGCAACTGACAGTTTAAGGATTAAAGACAGAAGTTTCGAACTAGTTACGCAAAGTTTAAAGGATATGTTTTTGTGCCTTGCTTTGTAAAGGTTTTTTTTTTCTCATGACTCAATACATATCCTGCTGAAATAAGTTCTTCAGTGCTTCTGTTCGAGATATAAGAATAGATACTGTTGAATTTCGCTATCTCTTCCAAGAGATACCAGGCAGAGAGGTAATTGAAATAATTTACATGTGATAGAATTTATAGTGTTTGAAATGTCGCTGATTATTTTTCAACTATACATTATTTCATTATACTATCAATTATATGAAAATAATATATCGCTGTTAGTTAAAATTATTTTTTTTCAACAGACATATCACCTTTCGCTTCTTCGTAAATATCAAGTAATATTATCAAAGTAAATACTAGGCAGATGTAGCCAGATAAAAAGATCTTTAACTGGGAGGTCCATTTTACCTTTACCACCGAAAAACAAAAAATCTATTCGTTTGCTTTAACTAGGTTCGGACACCCAACCATTTAGGAATTAAATTGTTGCCTTGCGTTGAAAAAGAAAAGCTTACATTTCCAAAGTTACCCAAACATTTTTAACTGTGTACTAAATAACAGGTCGTCATGATATCATTCATTATATATCAACTAGTGTACGCGACCCGACAATAATGACGGCTAAATATTTAGATAGATATACACACGCGCTAACGTACATATTAAGATTTAACCTTGCTCACCCCAGAGTCAGTACAGATATATATATATATATATATATATATATATATATATATATATATATATATATATATATATGTGTGTGTGTGTGTGTGTGTATAAAACGAGACACTTGTTATTTATTATATAGGGGGAGATTATACACTTGTGATCTCTTATGTTGTATATAGCATCCGAATATTATACTGCTTAGCTATTAATGTTTTTTAATTCTTTTTAAAATTAATTAATTTTGATCAAACTCATTATTCTTTTTTTGTTCCGGTTTTAATATTTTTTTTTTTTTGTTTCCAATGCCTAATTCCAAAATGTAATGAATAGAAAGAACTCTTCCAGGCCATAAATAAAAGGAGCGGTGAAGACAAGAAGTTTTGCAAAGAATTCATGCGAGGTAATTAGGATTCTCAGTGAGACATTTAATTACTTAGAATATTGCCTTATCCCTTGCTAATGAAAAACCCTGAGTAGCGAAATAATTAAGAAATGGCGTTCTCTGTTTTTCATGGTGTAAACATGGTGTATATTGAGAGAAGTACCTAGTCTAGAAATAAAACCAGGATCAGATAAGTAAAAATGGAAGAAGAATCGAGAGAATGTTGACACAAATTTAATTGGTTTCCATATGAAATGGGAAAGACTCGTAAATCTGTGTAATTAGCTAAGAAAATCTCTACAAAAGAGAATAAAATCTGTATTCTAGTACTTTTGAGAGGTGTGATTAGGATGTAGGCTGTCAAGGGCTTGTAAGAGAGTTAATTTCACATCTTTGTAAAAACGGCCCTTTTGCTTTTTTTTTTTTTTTTATTCCTCCCTATACGTTAAATCTGAGGGAGAAGGATTTCCCATAACCCTGGTAATTCCTAAAGTAACATAAAGGATGTCTATATGAATTAGGGTAGCTTTACGAATATTTTCCTTTTCAAATATCCTATGAAAACATATATATGGTCAGTCTAGGGCATTATCCTACTTGCTAGGGCTATGTCAGTCTCTTGCCTCTGCCATTCACGAGTAGCCTTTAAACCCTTAAAATGTTTTGAAGTTTTTTTCTCTCAGAACTAGATAGTAAGATTTTAATATAGTAGTAGGCACAGCAACCCATGCAAATGTACATATAACATAGTTTTAGATCATCCTTTCAGAGGGCATCTTTCAGAGTGCATTTTGTAAAAATGAGCTCGAAAAAGATTGGTAAATAATAAACGTCCCTGTATACCTGGGAAATAATCCCCAGTACAAGGGAATAGGATGAAATTCAAGGACTTGTATGCTTTTTCTGAGGGAAAGTTTGTTTCTCGATTTTAGAGGGAAATTTAAAAGGGAAAGTTATCTTTACTTTCTCAATATGCTCGTCCTTGAAGAAGAAAATCTACGAGTATATCATAGTGCTGTCCAGTTTTCCACATCTACAAATTTTATTGTAAATATTACAATGGTTCAGTTTTGTGCACCTTCATGAAGGAACAGTGGATTTATACATTGCAGTGAGTGCCACCAAAGAATTAAACCACTTGCAACTATTATATAACAAAAGAAACTAATCTACCCTATGTTGGCACATGGCATAGTCTTTTAAAAAAAGGCCTTTTACAAAGGCAATTGAAGGTTAATGAAAATGAAAAGTGTGAACGGGAGAAGAACCCTGTACCAACCATGTGTCACACGTTCGTACATAGTAACGAAATTTCATTTTGTTTGTATATTATGATTGTATCTTCGCTCTCCCCTCGCACTAAAAAGAACCTGAAATAATATGTATGTTTTTCTCACTGTTAACTGTTAACCGATGCGGTGTCGGTTTGAACAGGAAATTTCCTGTAGCATTGAGTTTTTGTATATAAAGGAGAGTGTTCTGTAATAAACTTACTCAGTTGCTTTCAGCCTGTCATTGAGTCACAACCTTCTCTCAGCTCGTCACATTGGTGGAGTGACCAATGTGACGAGCTGAGAGAAGGTTGTGACTCAATGACAGGCTGAAAGCAACTGAGTAAGTTTATTACAGAACACTCTCCTTTATATACAAAAACTCAATGCTACAGGAAATTTCCTGTTCAAACCGACACCGCATCGGTTAACAGTTAACAGTGAGAAAAACATACATGTTATTTCAGGTTCTTTTTAGTGCGAGGGGAGAGCGAAGATACAAGCATAATATACAAAAAAATTAAATGTCGTTACTATGTACGAACGTGTGACACATGGTTGGTACAACCCTGATGATATAAAAAAGCAATGGAACTATACGACTTTTGGTGAACAGCCACCTTAGTTTAATGTGGATTTTGGTGGCTGCAGGAAGGTGACTATAGCAACGGGAAGTGAACCATTCTGCAGTCTTGTATACTTCGACTCTTGAAAGTTGAGGATAGCGTATTTGATGTCCATTGATATGAAAGACTTCGGTCTAAGGCAATTAAAGAGATCGTGACACTCATGAAAATAACTCGGTCAGTGGCAAATTATTATTATTATTATTATTATTATCTAAGCCTCAACCCTAGTTGAAAAAACAGGATGCTATAAGCCCAAGGGCTCCAACAAGGAAAAATTGCCCAGTGAGGAAAGGAAATAAATAGACTATATAAAAAGTAATAAACAATTAAAATGTAATATTTTAAGAACAGTAACAACATTAAAACAGGAAATAGAAAATAGAAACAGAAATGTAGTTACTTTAAAAGAAATACCAACAGCAACAAAGTTGATTCTTCCAGTAGTAAAAGCAACCAGCTGATGAAGAACGTAAGTTCCTAGTAGTCAAAGTCAGTCACAGAGAAATAGTATCTGGGAGGAACGTAGAGAGTAGAGGTCACCTTTTTGTTTTTGTTTCTTTGTTGATGTCGGCTACCCCCCAAAATTGGGGGAAGTTCCTTGGTATATGTATGTATGTATGTATGCTCTGTTTGATGTATCCAGGCTTGGATAGGATATGTGCGCCACATTCTGCAATAAACATGATGTTATGTGTCTTTTGTGACCAAGCAAAGGATTCTAATGGCCTAGCATGAGACATGTGCCAAAAGGTCTCGACGAATTTCCAAAACTGTTTTGGTGAATAGATTTGTGGTGTTAATAGGAGATAGGCTTGCTGACGTTTCCACTGCTAATGAACATGAGGCTTTACTCTTTGATAAATTCTAGTTCATATCACTAGTTATTACTTTTACACCAAAACCAGACCGAGCATGTGTGGATATAACATATCAGGCATGATGGTACAGGGTAAATCTTGTGCTGCGTATGTGCACTACTCTTGCATCGATGGCAAAAGGTTACCAAAAGCTGATAAAATGTGGTTAATACAAGGAATTCACAATAAAGTGCAACTGCTATAGGTATGTACTAGCCTACGGTTCTTTTATCATATTTCTTTTCTACTTCCCTATAGTCCTAAAGCTAAATGTCATGACTGGATGAACTGCAGGCTGGCTAGTATAAGAACTAAAGTTGAATTATCCATGACATGTTGTAAAAGTTACCAAAGCATGATAAATTCTCTATCAAAGAACAGATGTCTGTATGATATGGTATAAGGGGAAAAAACTCCAAGATTTAATCATTGTCTAATAATTTTATAAGTAACTGCCATCTTGAAAAGCGACCTCCAGTCTTTCGTAGTGTCTTGTGTTGAATATTTATCTTGGTTTTTCTGTTTACATGTTGTCAGAACGATTGTTAGTTATTTGCCATGTCGTAAAGACACACACACTCTCTCTCTCTCTCTCTCTCTCTCTCTCTCTCTCTCTCTCTCTCTCTCTCTCTCTCTCTCTCTCTCTCTCATCAAGAACCCGTGGATACTTTTGCTTTTTTGGTCTGACTGTTATCTTATTTTGAACATGAGTTATAACTCTCGAACAAAATTCCCTTTGGTAAATGTAACTCAGGTAATCTATAATCTATCCCTATGATAAAGGCAAAATTCTCAGCGATATTATTAGATGAAATGTTCTTGCAAAGTTTCAGCATGATGACCGATATTTGGTAATTTGTTGCAGTTTTGTAATTTTGTGCCCTTTTGACATTTTCGTTTTACCACGACTTTTCAATAATTTTATTTTTTTTATTCACTTTTTACAAAATAACAGTAATCTTTGATGATCAGCCATTTATTGAGTGATATTAAAACCATCAGAAAACACCCCTTTGTGCGGATTGAGTGTATTGAGCTTGTGAAATTAAGTCTGTTAATGATAGTGTGTATAACTGTAATTCAATTAAATTGAAGGTTGCTTTATATTTGGTTATGTATGGTTCATTGAAAACATTTAAGAGCGACAGAGTAAAATTCACTTAAAATTATTTTTTATGAAAAGGAAAGCGTTTTTATGGTTAGGAAATAATTTTTTTTTTTTTTTTTTTTTTTTTTTGCGTGATCCTTTTAAACATTTAGGCCTTAGAACAAATGTTCTTTGGATGCACATTGTTCAAGGGAAAGTTGTTTATTTGTGTGATCCTATTCATTAAAACAAAATACTTATACTTTATATTTTCAGATAATATTTTACATACATGCTTTTTCTCGTCGTATGTCTAAGTAAGGATCATTTTCTTAACAAAGCATACTTTTACGGCCACACAATTATGGCGCATTAGTTTTAAAATTCTAATAAAAATTGGGAAAACCTGTATCTCCTTCAGTCACAGAATTTATATACGGCAAATCAGATGGAATGAGAAGAAATATAAATGTTTATGTCAGGTGTTCCAAAACTGAATTTTTATTCTCTTAAGTAAAAATGATTTTGATTATTCAAAGTAGGTAATTGATGTCGGTGAAATACATACATACATATATATATATATATATATATATATATATATATATATATATATATATATATATATATATATCGTGAAAATAGTCAAATGCTTATATAGATATCCTAGTACCATAGTACCATGCTTTCGGATGATACTGAAATTTATTTTCTATCATCATTATCATCTCCTCCTACGCCTATTGACGCAAAGGGCCTCGGTTAGATTTCGCCAGTCGTCTCTATCTTGAGCTTTTAATTCAATAATTCTCCATTTATCAACTCCTACCTCGCGCTTCATAGTCCTCAGACATGTAGGCCTGGGTATTTCTAACTCTTCTAGTGCCTTGTGGAGCCCTGCTGAACGTTTAGTGAACTATTCTATCATGGGAAGTGCGAAGATCATGCCCAAACCACCTCCATCTACCCCTCATCATGAAATCAATCTCATATGGTACTCGAATAATCCCTCTTATAGTTTCATTTATAATCCTGTCCTGCCATTTAACTCCCAATATCCTTATGAGGGCCTGTTCTCAAATAAGCTGTATCTACTGGAGATTGTTTCATTGTCATATACTCTGAATTTATCCAACTCAATAGACATGGAAAAAATTTTCCTCTCAGGTCACGAAATATTTTTATTCCTTGCGTACTGCATATATTTACATTAGTTTTTCAACCAAATTATAAAGATAATGTGACACATCGTATTATTTTTCTAGATTTACTAAACGTTTTTATAGCCTTTTGCCATTGAGACGGATACAAAAAAAAAAAAAAAAAAAAGCCACTTCAAGGAATTTCTTTGGTGGATGTTGTAGTGCAATAATTTCTTAACATCAGTAATGTAACTTCACAAAAAATAGAACCTATATTAGTGTAGACACTAAAGGAAACAATGTTTTTTTCACTTGAACCCATAAGTCAGTGGAAAAACATAGTGGCAGATAATATAATCTATGTTTTTCAATAAAGAAAGAAAAAAAAGAAATAAGTAATATATGCTTAAGCGATTGAGGCTGAAAAACTCAGACTTCTGATTTTTTTCCAGCTTAATCAGGTTGCTTACGTTTTTGACGAGTCTTATTTCCAGTCTTTTAGAGAAATGGGGTTTTTGTGAATTTCATTGAATAACAGATAAGTATACTCGTTATTGCTTGATTAACTGAAGGACGATAGGATTTGTTTCCAATATTAGATTTTTGTTATGCATTGGGTAGGATCAGTACTGGGTTGTTGTTATTATTATTATTATTATTATTATTATTATTATTATTATTATTATTATTATTATATGGTAAATTTGGTCTCCATATCGTGACACTTTAAATCTTAAGGAGTCTGCAATATCATTTTGTTATTTCATTATGTATTAAATTTTATTGAAAAAGCCTGCCTAAAATTTTGTTCCACAATAAAGAAGTCTGTTTTAGTATTTTTAGGATATTTTATGTCATATAAGTCCAAAGAATGTAAAGTTTAGAGTAGGGGGTTTCAAGTTGCTTTAACATTCTTTTAAACAATTTTATTCATAATATATTATTTGTTTTCCGAATATATTTGAAGATTAATGTTCACACATAAGTGTTGATAATGAAGGACTTTGTTAATTGAGAGAGAGAGAGAGAGAGAGAGAGAGAGAGAGAGAGAGAGAGAGAGAGAGAGAGAGAGAGAAGCGATTTGATTATGAAAAGCGTCATTATGTGAAATATATGAAGTTGGCTGGGTAATTCATATTGATCAAATGCTAACCATTCGACCTTTAATGTAGATGATGTTATCTTGTATCCGTGAGTCTAATGGGCCCTCGAATTTCCATTAGGATAAACTGATATTAGTCTTTCAAGTATCATCGTTTCTCTCCTTAAATTTCATATAGCAAGTGACTTTGTAAGGTAGTATTTACAAATGAGAAAGTACTAAAGACATGTGATGAGGATGTTTATTTAATCATCTTTTTTTTTTGGGGGGGGGGGGTGGGGGGGATGCGTTTTTTGTATTGCTCTAATTGATAGTTATTTTCTTGTTAATCATTTAAACCTTTACCCAATTCTTCTGTCTTATCATAGAGTAAAATAACCGCAAGATAAACAAACTATTAAATGAGGTAGTAGATCCACTGAAGGTATTTCCTCTCTCTCCTGCCAAAGATTTTTTTTTTTTTGAAAGCTACATTATGATGGAAAAGTATACTTAACCGTCCGAAATTGTCTTATTATTTACAAGGTCTATTGTGTTACCAGGATGCTGTTTACCGAATATGTATCTGTGTTTGCCTAAGCGAAACGATGGTAATTATTGTGCATGTAATCATATAATTGGTGTTGTTTGCAAAGCACAGTAAGGGGATTTATGAGGTGGTGTAAATCTCAAGGCTGCTATTAATGGTGGCACATCCTCACATAAGGTTGGGATTTCTGGCAGTTTCCATCCTTTAATTACGGCCGCTTGTTCCCTCTTTTGGATTTTATCCCTCTCATGGAAAACCACATGGCAGCAAGGTTGAAATTAATTTTCTTTATTCATAAGCTCCTTGTGTTGTGTGTGTGTTAACATCAAAGGAATTAACAAGGAACAATATAACTTTGACGGACAAGGATCCGCTCTATCACTGAAAGATTAATATGAATGTTATTTGGAGTTGATATTTTGTTTCTTAACTGAAAAGCAATGAGATTTATTTATCCATGTTACTGATGGCAAATCTAAGTTCATATAAAAAATAGGCCTAATAGCTGTGTGTTTTAGGGAAAGGACATCAGATTCTAAACCGAAATATGGTTTTGGAATGTATCTGTTTACTGTTGCAGTGCAAATGGAATTAGTGACCAGCTAGGAATACCCCTCAGAAATATGACATATTTAACTTTGAAAATTGAGTTCACTCTTTTTAGCGCTTAGCGGTCAATTACATTTCACCCATCTTCCCTGTCTTCATTACCCTAACTGTTATCAATGCGCATTGGGTACTCATTGCTAAACAACAACCATATTTTACTGATTCAAAATGCTTAGACATTAAAAAAGGTGAAAATACAACTAGGATGATAAGAGAAGAATCAGATTACAAATGAAAGCGAAATTTTACTCAGTTAAAAGAGGAAATTGAAGCTCAGTTGACGGACAGAAAGAGTAAGAAAAAGATGGGCAAAGTATGCGTTAATTCGATTCATGTGATAAAGTGTACTTATTTAAGTAACAAATAATGATTGGAACATGATTATTATCTCTCTCTCTCTCTCTCTCTCTCTCTCTCTCTCTCTCTCTCTCTCTCTGTGTGTGTGTGTGTGTGTGTGTGTGTGTGTGTGTGTGTATGTAGCCTTAACTGTTGTGCAAAACATGTATTTTTTTGAATTGTTTTTCGAGTGATATTTAAAGGTTTTCTCATTTTGTTTGTAGCTGCCGATTGTTTAGATATGTACACACAGCAGTTAATATGTAAAATTAAAGGGTGCTCTAACGTTTTGTTTTCAAAGGATATTTATATTTTTAAGAATAGTGAAATTATTGAATACTTGAACATTTTGGAATATTTACATCCTTTGGGCATTTTGTTCAGGCTTGGGCTAACTCCTGGTTTTCATGATATTGAATATACTTATGAATTAAAGAGGTCTGTGTTAAATGAAAAATCCTATTGTTCATTTGATAAATTGTATTGAATATACGGGAGTAGGAATGCTTCAGATATTTTCATAAAAAAGAAAAGGATTCACTTATAGCAAAACTAAAGATCTAACTAAGAAACATAACTGTATTGCAACATTAGGTCATATGTGCTTTTAATTTAACGAAATAGAAGTTTGAATTATGGAACTTTAAGTATTTTCAGATATTTAGAGGAATATGAACTCTTTGATAATGAATAAGTAACTTCTCGGGAAAAAAATCTAACAGAATTTTGATAACTAAAAAGATGGTTTGAAACAAGAAACAAAGTACTATCCGACTGAGTAGGGTTATATCTATATTAAATATGTCTTTGATCTCTAAGGAAACACACCTACTCTTGTAAAGTATTCAGAACGTTTAGACAAACTAACTCAGAAACAAACCATAAAATGGATATGTAGAAACGTAAACACTACAGTATGTAACGAATCTTGAAAAATTGAAAACATTAGGGTGTCTAATCATTCTTCCTCTATAAACTGCATAAAAGAAGTTCTAATATCATGAACTTCTAAGACGTAGACATCAGAGACCTAGACCTTAATAAGAAGGTAACATGATGTGCTATAATTACTCTTTAAATATGACTTTGATATCTCATAAGATCAACAACAAAGCAGGGCAAAGTCCATTATCTTTTTTATATAATTAGGGTTTAGACTTGATTTACCAAGTAAAACGTATCTTAATATTTATTTTTCCTAATTTTCACTGTGTTGGGACTCTGAAATAGGAAATATTAGTCATTTTGATTACTTTTGTGATCTTTAATAGTACTCAGATCCAAAATACAGTGTTATATTTTTTACTATAAATTCTCTTGCTAAAGGATGTATTATAACCTACATAGCGACTAGTTTTCACAAAATGGTTTCTTTTCACAATTTCACAGAAAATCCTACAGCTATAAATGGAAAACAAAGTTTGTTAATTTGATGTCGTCTTGTACATTTTTTCAAGAGTCCACCTAAACGAAAAATTCCTATAGATCTTTTGATATTCTCACCCCTTTCACCTGCTCTTGCCAACTCATTTTCCATATTATTCCTGTCCTATTACACTCCCATTTTATGAAGGGTACGTTAAGAACTCAGCTTCATTACAAGAAGTGC
>NC_090727.1:27458729-27521229 GCF_036898095.1 Palaemon carinicauda
AGGCACTGTCGTATAGATAGAGTCTTACCCCAACTTCCTGAACAACCAAGCGACCCAGCTCATAGGATTTTAATACCAAGAACCCATATGTAGCCAATATATGATGGAAACGAACACATTTTCTCGTTCAAATTGAGATAAATTTCTACCTCACATTGTGATCGAATCCCAGACTCTTTAAAGTAAAGGCAAATAGTTATCAATCAAGCCACAAGAGACACAAAAAAAACATCGAATCCTACAGTATGTTCTAATTGCATTTCAGTATTTACCTGGTTACACCAGTATCTTAGATACCAGTGAGTTTTACTCAACGGGGGAAAACATTTTTGGCACAATTGCAAAGATCTCTGCATTTCAAAGAAGTTCGATGACCTTTGCAACGACCAAAGTAACCCTTGGTACAACCACAACATAACTGCTCCATACATGTTGCAGAAAATAAAGATTCCACATACATGTATGTGTTTCATCTTTGCTCGAACCCAATTAGGGACTTCTGGACCAGTCATTAATGCCTGGCCCCGATGTGGCATCCTTGGAATACTGCTATCTTGATATGGTGAGTAAGTGTCGCCTTTATTGGTGGAGTGTTCTTAATTGTTTTCCCTTTCAACATGAAAAACATTCACCACGCATTATTCATAGTACAACAAAGTGTTCCAATATGGAGAAGACATTAATGAATTACCTCTGGTGCTAATGAATAATTTGCTGATCACATCATATGATTGTCAAAGCTACAAGGCCTTCTTTTTACCTATATCAAACATTGACCTAGCTGAATAACAGTTTAGAAATAAATTTATAAGTGAATTAGATTAAGCCGTATTGACGGTGAACCTTTCCAGCAAGGCAGCCATATTGGATTTTTTTTTCAATACTTTATAGAGTATATACTGTACCTAAAATGAAATATCTGCATGAAACTACATAACCGTAGACTATTGAGTCAATTTATGCTGTAGTAGGCTTGAGTTAAGATATATTTTTGTATTAGGCAGCATCCATATTTAATTTACAGCCACCTTGAACATTTATCTTTTTTTCCAATTCCTCATATCTTATTCTGTTCAGCTTCTCAAGAACCTCTTTTCCAACCAAATTCAGCGTTTGTACTATAAAGCGTGCAATAGTTTTAGTAGTCCGCTGTGCTACAAGTTCAAGTTCATCCATTCCATAAGTATACAGTATACTACAATGAATATAATATTAAGTTTTCACCTTAGGAATTCATCGTCATTATTCTCTTAATTTGTTAACCTTGATCATTTAGAATGCAAAGAACAGTTGGGGATGGTGGAGAAGGATTGCACTGGATTCGTAACAGGAAATTAGCTGACCTAGAGTATGCTAATGACGCTGTTCTTATTAGCAGAACACCACAGGACCTGCAAAGCTTGCTTATCAAAATGTATGAAATATCACATGAGGTTGGGCTCAAGATAGATAGAAGAAAGACAGAGATGATAAGAATGGAATAGGCAATGGAAGATAAAATATCATTGGAAGGAGAAAAGATTAATGAGGTGGAATCATTCAAACATTTAGTAACTATGTCCTTTAATACAGGATCTTTAGAAATGGAGTTCAATGAAAGATTGAAAAAAGCAAATCAGACAATGGCTAGGTTAAGCAAACTTTGGAAATCAAATCGCCTGAAATTACAAATAAAAATCAGGCTATATATTAGTTTAGTGAGATCGGTGTAACTATATGGACATGATTCGTGGCATGACAATGAAACAATATCCAACAGATTTAGTAGATTTGAGAACAAAGCCCTCAGAAGAATATGAGGAGTTAAATGTCAGGACAGGATTAGAGATGAAACTATGAGAGAGATTACTCGAGTGCCATATGTGGATGAGATCGTGGTGAAGGGTAGATGGAGATGGTTTGGGCATGGTCTTCGTCCTCTCCAAGAGAGATTAGTTCACCAAACTTTCAACTGGGCTCAGCAAGGCACTAGAAGAGTTAGAAGGCCCAGGCCTACATGGCTGAGGACTATAAAGCATGAAGTAGGAGATGATAAAGGGCGAAGTATTGATTTAAAAACTCTAAGATAAAGACCCTTGGCGAAATCTAACCGAGGACCTTTGCGTTATAAGGCGTAGGCGATGATGATCTTTTATATTTCTAATGAATTTCCCCCCATCAAATCATCGTTGCTTGACCGATTCCAAAGCGTATGAGTATTTCAGCTACTTGTCACTCTTGTGAGACCTTTTTATGAAACTCTTTCTAAACTATGCCCAAAGCATGGCGAAGACAGTTTTCCTAAGGTAAGGGAATTTATCGGACTAATCTACCTATATCAACCTTAAATGCGCAGTGTAGAAAACCATTATAAATATTCGTCAAACACACATGTACTTTGTATGAATAGTATTATGTCATGATAAAAAAAAGAAAAAAAACTCTTGGATTTAATAACACCGAGTCAAGAATAATAGATCAGATTCATAGAAATTGTGAATGATACTTGTCCGTCCAGATAGACACAGGGACATTAATTTGAAGGTTTAATGGACAAATGTGTGTATGAAAATCCAACGCTTGAAAGCGTGGGTGGTAGTGGTGGCGGTTTTTTTTTTTTTTTTTTTTTTTTTTTTTTCCGTGTGTGTGTGTGAAACCTTACCGCTCCTCTGATTTCCCTATTCTTAAAGTGGTAGAAGGGATGGGTTGATAAATGAGAGTGCAATCCCATGCACACAAACAACACACACACACACACACACACACATATATATATATATATATATATATATCCATATATCCATCCATTCACATACGCAGATGCTCATACAACAGTAAGGACATACACACACAGACCCACACACACACCCTATATATATATATATATATATATATATATATATATATATATATATTTGTGTGTATGTATGTATATTTTTGCGCATGTAGGTTTGTCGGATATATGTTTACACATGAATATCAGAAACCTTTTCATCTTCATTAAAACTAATCTCACATTCATCCCGAAAGGAATAGTAGTTGGGAAGGAAGGGCAAAGAGCGTTGATGGCCGGGATAGAAAGGAATTACATTAACGTTATTACTCCAGATGAGCTTTACATTGTAGTTGTGTATAGTGTCCATAGAAAGCCCGTGCCTGACATACAGTGTTAACGTAATCTGAATAGCAAAGATAATTACTTCACATTCATTTATCATAGCGAGAGAGAGAGAGAGAGAGAGAGAGAGAGAGAGAGAGAGAGAGAGAGAATTAGGAATTAGGTTTACCTACTAATATATATATATATATATATATATATGTTTTCTATATATATATATATACATATATATACAGTGTATATATATATTTATATATACACATATATATATATAGTGTGTATATATATATACACACACACATATATATATATATATATATATATGTGTGTGTGTGTGTGTGTGTGTGTGTTTGTGTCTGTGTCTGTGTGTTAAAGTGTAATACTGTATACAAATGAAAGAAATATATCAGGTTATAGCTGTTGCAATGAACCGTTTACACAGTATTGATTACGAAAAAGATTTGAAAGAGTAAGAAATTTAAAAATGCGTATGTATTGATTAAAAGATTTCGTTAGTTATAGAATGGATCTTATTTTATTCTTCTTCTTTTGACCCTATTAATCCTCCTTTACTGCAGAGTCAGCCGCTCGAGTCATCTTTTTCCAATCTATTTCTATTCCTTCCATCTTATTCCCCCAGTCCTACCTCACCCTTACCCTACTCACTGCATCTATCTATCTGATCCGTTGACGTCCCACATTCCTCCTCACCATCACTGGCTTGTTCTTAGCTCTTTTGATTGGTTCCTCCGTATCTCTTCTCACTACATAGCTATAGTATCTTAGACAAGCTTCCCTATCCTTTTCCTTTACATTACATATACCACAAATTCTTCTTATATCTTGCCTCTTCCTCCTTACCTCTAGTGATATTTCTGCTATCCAACCCACCATCCTAATCACAGTCTTCTTAAATTCTGGCTTTTCAACTCACTATCCTAATCACAGTCTTGCTTAAATTCCGGCTTTTCAACTCACCATCCTAATCACAGTCCTCTTCAAATTTCCCTCTTTCCTCCTAAGTGCTGAGGTTTCTGCCCCATATAAGAGTACGGGCCTGATAACTGTCATGTAAATATTCATTTTAAGACTTAATGGCATTTTCTTTTCTAAAAACCAACTCCAGATACCTCTCTCCAGTTTTGCCATGCTTCTTTCGCTCTCTGCCTCACTACCTTACTAGTACCTCCCTCCTCTGTTATTATCTATCCCAAGTTGTTAAACTCTTTGTTCTGTTGCACTGTTTTTCCATCCTCTGAATGTTTGCTTCTTCGTTTCCTTGTCTATGACAAATCAGTAGATCTGTCTTTCCAATGTTTACCTTAAGTCCCTTCCTTTCTTTGTATCTTTTCCTTGCTAAAACCATTCTTGTAGTTCGTCTGTGTTGGCCATAATGACTAAATCATTCATTCACAAACATTCTATCTCACAGGTCTTCATTGTCCCTTAATTAATATGTCCGAATATCTATAATGACGATGAACAAGAATGGGCTTCAGGCTGATTACTGATGGATGCCAACCACCACTTGTAACATCTCTGTTTCCCCGTGTTTTGTCCTTACAGTGGTACATGCCCCTTCATACATCATTCTCACTCACCTTACCAACTTGTGTGGTACTCCTCTTTTCCTCAAACACCAATAGCTTACTCTGGTATATGACGTGTCAAGATCCACAAAACACGTTTATCTTATCTTTTTCATGCAAGATAAGGCTTTTGGACTTGTTTTACTCTAAAGAGAGCATCCACTGTGTTCTTGATGGTTTTTAAATATTTTTGAAGCGTTGGAAGGAAGGGGGAAATTAAAATCATAAAATATGAATTAACGCAGGAATGAGTTTACTTGCTCCACAATTTATTTTCTTAACTTCGGTTGAAGATGGCCCTGATTTCCATGTGGGTGAAAGGGTAGTCGGAAAACAGGGAGCTATCACTAGCTTTTTAATCGTGAGAATAAATACTGAACCACTCAACTGCAGTAAAAATAGTGAAATGTCATTACATTTTACAAGTATTTTTCTTTATGTTCAACATATTAAAAGAATTTTTCAACTTTTTAGTGTGCAACCCCAAATGTGACGTCATAAGTAGAAAACGGTTTTATATATAATGATCAAGGCAACCCATAGGTTTTAGATGCTAGTTATTGTTCTAATATTTAGATATTTAAAAAACCAAACATGAATAGAACTTATATGTATTAAAGACACGGTTCCTGCCATCCCAACTTTAATCTCTATATGTTCTTGATGTGCAGAAGACTAAGAATATTTCATATAGTTTTAAAGATGAAGTTTTCTCTCTCTACAGTGTATGTCAGCGGGTGATGGGCGTTCTCATTTAAATATAGCAATCATATATCCTTATACATCTGAGAAAATAGATAATGGTTATCAAAATTTATTGATAATCATTTTACTTTAGGTCGGGCATTAGTACAGTCACGGATACTTTATGCGGGTGAATCATTATTGAGTTTTATTATTACTACTCATTCTTATGATACATAAAACTCTCATGAACTTGAAAGCATTACGTTTTCATTCAATATTCATGCTTATAAAAATAATCAAGTATTGTTTGAAAGTATATCATTACATTACTTATACATGAGCAACTTGATTTCGTAATATCTTCATTAGAAAATATTCTATACCCTAATACCTTAAAAGTCTAAGTTGAACCTTTTAACTATCTATTCACGTACGTCAAAGATGTAGCTGAAGTTTTAAAACAAAGTTATTTTTGTATAATATATGATGACCTTTTAATGTTTCCTGAAGTCATAAGGTAAGAAAGACTCTTTGTGAATAAAGAAAGAACCAGGGATTGATGTATAGAAATATTAAAACAAGACAAATCAAGCAATTTTTATAGAAATTTCAGAGAGAGAGAGAGAGAGAGAGAGAGAGAGAGAGAGAGAGAGAGAGAGAGAATTTAAACTCATTTATCAGAATGATATATATTGTATATATACATATATATATATGTATATCATACATATATATATATATATATATATATAGAGAGAGAGAGAGAGAGAGAGAGAGAGAGAGAGAGAGAGAGAGAGAGAGAGAGAGAGTTTAAACTAATAAATTGGCATGAAATAGATTTGCAACCGGAATATCCAGAAAGACCTCCTCCATGCCTGTTACTGGGGTCAAAGTCTCCTACCAGGAAATATATATATATTCGATGGCCCGTCCCTCATTATTAAATCTGTAAAGAATGCAGAGCCTATTAACGAAAGGAGTTTTCTAGTAAGCAGTACCATTAAGAAGTACATCAGCATAATAGAAACAGGTATTATCATAACTGTATCAACAGGTTTGATGAAATTAAGTATAATACCAGTGGCATAAAACTTCTTTGTTACAGTAACAGTAATCACTTATGCATATTGATGCGAGATACAGCATTGCATTGCAAATTCGTTATTCGTGGCTTAATCGTATTTCGAATAATTTCATCTGAACTATTCTCATTTGATTTATTGTATCAAGAGCCAGTAGTTTTAGATTGGATTTAGCAGACTTTGTTTATATATTGATTGATGTAAAGTGTCGCATTCAGATTTAATGCATCAGAACGAGTTATAAGAGTATTTTTTTTATTAGATTTAGCAGAATTTATTTATGTATATATTGAATGATGTAAAGTGTCGCATTCAAATAGAAACCTGAATAAAAATATCTTATTCATCATAGTCGTTAAAGTTATTTATTCGGATGATCAGGTAAAAAGCAAAAAAAAAAAAATCATATAAACATTAGTCTTGAAAATATCTCTAAACCTCAAAGGAGAACTAACTCTTAAATAGAATGTATATACTTTATTGTAAATAATAAAAAAGGCTTTTATTTACTTGGGTGAACATGATTTAAGATAGATATCTTTGATAATATTTAATGTCTTAAACGACACTTTTCTTAGAATATCAAGAACACGTTAGTGTGAAGAATATCGACTTAAATTACTCAGAAGGGAAAGAAAGAACAACTTAAAGACAAATCTCCTTAGGTTTAGATAAGTAT
The DNA here is from genome assembly GCF_036898095.1 of Palaemon carinicauda. NCBI lineage: Eukaryota > Metazoa > Arthropoda > Malacostraca > Decapoda > Palaemonidae > Palaemon > Palaemon carinicauda. Next base: position 27,465,864 of record NC_090727.1, read on the forward strand.
AAACCTAGCTGGAATTTATTATCAATTTCATTGAAAAATAGTTCATCAAATTGTATGATAATTCGTAACAGGATAAATAATACTTAAACATGTTAAGATACTATGTTGTGCATGTCTGATAACAACATTAGTTTTGATTTTTCCTTTGGTATTCATTAAATTTTTCTAAAAAGGATTCAGCTTTCTCCTAAATATATTGGTTTTCCAGTTTAGCTTTCCTTTTTGTTTTTATAGTTTTATCAGTATTATTCAATGTGGAATGTATACGAATAAACATAAGCAGTAATCGGTGACTTTGCTAAATTGACGAAGAACTACAAAATATTTCTGAATTAAGATTGAAGGTAAGGGCTTTCCGTAACCATAAATGTTTCTACTTAGGAAATGTGAAAAAGAACGAATTTCCTTTCCCAAGTAAAATTAACATCAAAACCAGTTACTTCTCATAGAAGAAAACAGAGAAACAATACAAGTACGAACCAGGTCCAACTTGGCAATGCTTTTGTAGACTTCAATTGCAATTTAGATGAAATGGTGGTAAAGTCGTTCCGTAAAGTGGAAAACTGCCCTGAGAACGCTATCGGAAATAAAGCAGTCAAGGAGAGTGGCTGACGCTCTTTGAACGAACCATTGGGAGAAACATTACCATGGGTTGAAGAGGAGACCCATAACAATTTCTCACCACAGAGTTATAGTCTGGCTGACGTACCTACGGTGGTGGGACTTCCATTCGTTGAAAACCATTACATTTTTCCTCCAAAATGACTCAATAGTACTGAATTTTCATGTATATTAATTAGGTTTTTTTTTTTTTTTTTTTTTTTTTTTTTTTTTTTTTTTTTTGATAAACATGTAAAATTCAGTTTTTATGGTTCGGCTCCAATTCTGAAACTTTTATTTGCTTGTGTTTAGTTACGGATCCACCATATCGCACTTTATTTAAGAAAAAAATAAGAAAAGTGTAGCATTGCCAATAGTATCATATTACGAAGATTGTCGTATTCATTGAAAGTGTAATATCGTATCCAATAGTTTGTTGTCTAATGGTAACTTAAATAGGTAACAAGCATAATCTAAAAATGAGAAAAAAAGATCACATAGCTCGATGATATAATTTGATTATCAACATCTAAATCACTATTCGAGCTAATCAAGCTTGAGAGGTTTAAATGGCACAATTATTTACTTCATGTGACAGGAGAATGTACAGTAGTTCAACATATGAAAATGTATGCTGTTCCTGGATGAGATAAGAGAACATGCAAGTGATTTATTATAAAAATCGAATTGATTATTGTCCAGGACGCTCTAGAAACAACTTGGTATTCCTAGTAGGAAGTCAATATACCATAGAACAATATGGTTGCAACAAACGCCAAGTAATTAACAGATCAATTTCTATGTAGTAACCAGAAAACTGTAACTGTTTTATTTGAAGTGGAAATAGATCACCCATCATTTAAAGGTCCCTCATGAACGGCAGAGGCAAGGGAGAGTAACAATTACCTAGAATGATTATATACTAGAGACTGGACATTTATACATATAATCAGCGCTCAAGCCCCCTCTCAACTCAAAGTTAGGACCAGGGCGAGTCAGACTATGACTGCTGATGACTGCAGGTAGGTCTGTAAGCTTCCCCAAACCCCCATCCATAGCTCATAAGGAAGGTGAGGTTGCAGACACGACAAGAAACTATCAGGCCGCGACATTTCCAACAGGCTCACATTCGTCACTTCCAGTTTCCCTGTTCTTATCATAATATTCAATATAGCATCAAACAAATAATATGATTTCATTATTTCTAGACTCCCTAACTACTCTTTGTGCCGTGCTATTCTCCATATCAATCTCTGACAGCATATCTTGCATTTAACTTTTACTCAAATTCCACAGTTCGAAGGTTGCCTACGTGATTCAAATAGTTTCAATTGTGGTAATTATTTCAATTTGCTTCAGTCATCCTTTTTTCCCCCTTTCCTCTGTTACTCTTGACTTCCAAGAGTTATTAATGCTCTCCCAAGAGCTGTATTCCCTAGTATCTTCTCTGGGTACCATTGTTCCTGGAAAATTTGGTTTCATATATTTATTAAATACTGCTAAGTTCAGTTTAACTTTTTGTCCGATGTATATGTTGCTTCTTTCCATCATCGATCCACGTTTGATTTTCTTCTGTATTCTTCCTTCACGTATTCTCAATCTTCCATTATCTATACCAGGGTTTGTGTTGCTCATTTGTTAAATTCCTTGATTTTAGTGCAATCTCTGATAATAGTTGTTCTTAAATTGCATCACCCTCTTCCTCTTAGGTATGAAGCCTATTTCCACCTTCAACCAATGTTGCATTTATTCTTAGTCCTCCTCGCCGAATTTCCCCAAATTAATCTAGTGAGGTTTTAAGATGTTTGGGTAATATTTTATCAAACAGAAATTTCATATATGGAATAGCAAGTATCTCACCCACAGGATGATTGGTAATATGCCATTCACCTATTCATAGGGTACCCATATAAAGGAACAAAACTGTAACCCTTAAGTGCAGGCAGTTAGCATCGCATGAAGCATTTATTCACGATATTTCCAGCATATTTGCCATGACTTGTAGGATAGCGTTTGTAACCCAGAAGTACCTATTTTATAAGGGTGAGGACTCAGTTTCCATGAGAGATTATTAGACTTGAAATGTTAAGTACTGATCTGTTCATGATTCATCTTATTTAAATGCGATACTTTTCTAGAAAATGGAAGGCAAAGCACTACTAGTACATCATGCCATATTTATAAGTAAACTCCATAATCAAGCAACTAGTTTAGCTTCTGTAATTCTTAGCAAAGCTGTTTAATAGAAGCTAGATGACCCTTTTTACATAACCCTAAAGTTATGACTTACATCTTTGTCACCCCCAAGATATTCTTTAGCAACTTTCTTTCAGGTAATTTTGTTGTTTCGGATAAATATGGAAACTATATTGGTTGAATAAAGCACAACCGCAAACTAAATATAGATTTATAATTTTTTTTTACCTAATGAGGCTTATACAGGTAAATGATACATTAGATTTAGGCATTCAAACTGCATTGAGTTTGGCTGAACATTAATTGATCCATCTTTGATAGAAAATTTAGTAATGTCATAGCTCTGCAGTATCATCTTATATATAATATGAATAAATAAATAAATATATATATATACTGTATATATATATATATATATATATATATATATATATATATATATATGTATATATATATATGTGTGTGTGTGTGTGTGTGTAAATTATTTGTTGAATTATAATTTTCTTTCCTTCAACTTTATGCTAAAAGACATTCTAATGCGCAAACTGCGAAACTATTCTTTCTGAAGTAATAGCATACAAAACGATTAATGGAAAGTTATCCTTGAAGTAACAGTTAGTAAAGCAGTGTGGAAACTGAAGACAAAATTATTAAAATCAGGGCGTCTGTGCTACCACAAAATTCACCTTGCCCGTTAGGGATAAGGGGGCACTGACAGAGATATGACAAAATTATTCTTGAAAACACCAAGAATACATGTCAATATTTCCCATATTAAAGACCACATAATCTCTTATACGACCCACAAATTGACCCTGGACCCCCTTACATAACAGTAAAATCTTAATCTTCATCACTGTAATTTTTCCTGAGCGCTTAAAAGTTTATTGGCATCAAATTCCTTCTATTCAACTCACGTAATCAGAGGACAGTTCTTAGCTAGAGACTCATGAAATGTTTTTATCTCATTACGGGAAAGTTTTCAACCAACACAAAAGATGGAAACATCATCCTTGGTAACTTCGAGGAACTGCTCTGTGTAAGATGTTGGTTCTACTACGGATAAATCTTTTAGAATAAGCAGAACACATGCAAATTATATTGGTTCTTCTTTTACTAAATATGCCGTAATCTTTAGGTACTTTTACATAAGCTCAATTCAACAAAGGTTATAAATCAGTGTGAAGTTACTTTACCCGCAAACATTTTTGCGTTCTATTCGTTTCAAAATGGTGCCACAGAAAGTTTGTTTCAAAGTCAAAAGAATGTCATGTACATTATTTTTTTTTTTTTTTTTTTTTTTTGCGATGAGGCTGATTTTTTTGTAACTAGTAGTTTAAGGGGATATCGTATGATAGCACAACTTCATTATCATTGCAATACCCTTAACATGCATTCTAGACCTCTAGTATAAGATAAGGAAAATAAACATCTTGTTGGTGTGGTAATATATTTCAGATTTTGTCTAAATTGAACAAAAATGTCATATTGTTTGCATTTTGTATGATTTCAGCCACACAAAGTTTCAATTATGATGCTGAAACTTTCACAGATATATCCTTTCGTATGACAGTTAAGTCAGATGTGAATAACCTTGTAAAGTTTATTGTTAATAAATTGTATGATGCGTAATTTCTGTATAAATCTAGACTTTTGCCTTTGCTTTGTTACCGTCAGCATGTTTAATAGTAAAAAGAAGATATTACTTCTCATGTCTTAAAGTCTTCCATCCCAAAAGTATAGGTCTGTGATTTTTTTTTATTTTTTTTTTATATCAAAGTAATTGAGAATTCAGTCGCCGTCTCTTTTTGACAAACTCTTTCATCTAGCTAACCTTATTATTTATTCGTACTGAGACAAAATTGTTTAATTTATCCCAAAGCATATTCCCCATGAAAAGGCAATTTTCTATTAGGACGGGTTGATTTTCAAAACGTAAAATGGAAAAATCAAAAGCTGAATACTAAATAAAGAGATCCCCCGGAATATTAAATAGGATTAATGTCTTCATATATCCGACATCGGTTCGTTCTAAAATATTCCCCCGATTTACAGAGAGAGAGAGAGAGAGAGAGAGAGAGAGAGAGAGAGAGAGAGAGAGAGAGAGAGAGAGAGAAATTTAGATGGAGATATATATATATATATATATATATATATGATATATATTATATATATATATATATATGTGTATATATATATATATATATATATATATATATATATATATATATATATATATATATATAGATATATGTGTGTGTATGTGTATATATATGTCCATGTGTGTATATGTATTTACTTATATCTCTAGTTCGTTTTGTTTATTATTTTGTTAGTAAATGTTTTCCAGATATATAAATGTTATACCTCACTAGAACAAAATTTAAATTCAGCAAGGTTGGATAGTTTTATTTATCTTATTACCTGTATTTAACAGATGGCTTGGCTTATATTATTTATTTTTTATTTTTTATAGAGACCATTTTTCAAATGATTTAAACATTGAAATCTCATTTTGTGTCTTGGAAACTTAGATGATAACCTCGGAAAGTTTTCTGTTATTTTTCAGTTCAGCATTTTCATGAGACTACAAAATCTTTAAATCATAAAATTTTCTTGAAGCCTTTGTGAAAATATCAGTTGATCTGACGCTTATTCGGGTTCGAACCTTCAGTGCCTCGTGAAAGAATTTCTTTGATGACTTTCATGATAATGCAATATAGCTAATTAGAAGCACTGAAAAGTCGGCGACAATTTGTATATTTATTTTCCAATATTAAAGCACTTGCGTCATGCTATTACATTGTAAGTTTTTCAAAAGTTTTCCCTCCCTATAAATATAATGTGAAATATATACTAATATGTGTCAACATTGCTGCTTAAATCTGAAATAGCATTTCGTAATATGAATATGAAAAATGTACATTAAATGTACATTAGGGTTGTGGTGGCTGATGTGGTAATGTCACTAACTGGTGATCGCCAGACTAGGGTTTGAGTCCCGCTCAAACTCGTTAGTTCCTTTGGTCGCTGCAATCTCACCATCCTTGTGAGGTAAGGATGTCGGGTTTGGGGGGCCTATAGGTCTATCTGTTGAGTCATCAGCAGCCATTGCCTGGTTGTCCATGGTACGAGATTGGGTCTCCGAGAGGGGCTTGGACGCTGATCATGTGTATACATGGTCAATCTCTAGCCCATTGTCCTGCTTGCTTGGGCAATGTCACTGTCCCTTGCCTCTGCCATTCATAAGTGGCATTTAAAACTTTAAACTATTACTGAAAATCCGCATTATGGCTGCACATTTCTTATTACATGTAAAGCACATAACTATATTGAAATATATATGTAAAAAAATCCTTACTTTGAACTGATTCATTGATACTAAAAGTGGGGCTGAGAGCTTCGTAGGCTCAAAACATTTCCTTGAAATTTTGCGAATTTTTGACATCTATGATTGATACCTAAGTCAGTCGAAAATAGAAAATCCTGTCGTGTTCTCGAAATTTTTTTAAAATTGACGCATTAAGATATTTTTTCATGATTTCTCAGAACGCAGCAAAACGACATCCCCTTTGTCTTTACTTAGTATGAATTATAGAGCACATTGTAAATAAAGAAAAAAAGGCATAGACTGAAAAAAAATTAGGAAGTATTTTTCTTTTAGTAGAAATCGTTTTCAATCTCTCACCTAAAACTGAGCCACATCTCTCTCTCTCTCTCTCTCTCTCTCTCTCTCTCTCTCTCTCTCTCTCTCTCTCTCTCTCTCAATCTTTTAGGAAAATTGTTATAACAAATTAAGAAATATAGTAGACGTTGAACTGATTTTGCGGGGTGTAATCAGTTTTTTTTTTTTTTTTTTTTTTTTTATGGGTGTGTACATTCATCAATATATGCATGTTGTGTTCTTTAGTTACTAGTTACACTTGAATAATAGCATGTTTGAATTGAAAAAAATAAAATCTTCCTATAATTACTGCATAGTGAAAGGGGTTTGGATACAAATAAATTTTATAATATAATGTTTGTGAATGCAGGAAATTAATCCTTGTAGTCAAAATGAGATTCCCTGAAGGGACGGCAAAACGTTCCTAAAGATTAGATAGAGTTTGGTAGGTTAGCCTATGTCTAAATGATCAGATAAGTATTACTGCTGTCACAGATGAAATGGTCTTTTCAGTTGTAGAGACTGCATGAACTGGTTATAGTTTCCTTCATTCAATATTAAGGAAATATAATGTCAAAATTGAGAGTACTCTCATACCATGTTGAACTACACTTCTGAAATTTCTAGTTTCCCCCAGGGTAACGATCTAAACTTTGGAATCTAATTACGTCTAGATATGATGAGTGCCTTCATTATTAATATCTAAAATACCTCTTCATAGAGTCCCATTTTAATCATAAAGGGCCTTCTTATTTACCGTAATGTCACGCCTAGAGATGGTGCTACTTGGTATATCCTCTGGAAGACAGGTTTGTCTCGGTTCAAAAATGCTTATGAAATGAATCTGATTTAACAAAATAGGTTCGACTCGATGTGTATTTCTGAAGATCCAACTATCCTAAAAAGCCATAGTACTTTCGGTAACGTGTGCTAACCCGTTTTATTTATTCCACGTGTTTAAACTAGAAAACATCCAGATATAACTGTTCCATACTTTTACTTTCAATTTTGGCAGTGGTATTTTCGTGCCCAAGTATAAAATTATTTATCGTTATCGTTATCCATGGCTGCTGATTAATACCCTGGAAGATAGAGATGGTGAAATTGAAATTACCTGTTGGAAAAAACTACCATCACCGTTGGTTGAGCCATATCCATAATACATGTTTTTATACTCATGATTTTTGAAAGAGAGAGATTAGAATATATCAGTTTTCAACCATTTACTTAAAAAACAGCAAATATTAATGAAATATATAGAGTTACCCTTAGACATACTGTAGCTACATGATCGGCGACCAGGAGAAGGGATGTGTTTTAGAAATGATTTTACCAAACGATCTTTGCAGTTGTTTAGTTATAGTTTAAAGCAGCTTTACCCCAGCAAGAGCTATTGCTTTTAATTTAGTAGGTCTGATTATTAAGATTCTGCTTCATTAACCATCCAATCTCAGGGACTTATCCATTGGTCTTGACCGTCCTCTTTCTTACTGGGCATAGGAGTAGCTTAATCTAAAACAACAACGACTTAAATGGCCCAAATGTCATTTATTGGAATTGCATGATATGATAAAGGAATGAGCACATATCGCCGTCCTTTGTAACGTCTCGCAACTGTCGTGAAGACCCTCAACAACTGGGAGCCTATTTCCATCAAGTTATAAACTTTGACATTCTGCAAACAAAAATTGATTTCAGATAAAAATATATGATATAGAAAGCTAACACATGAAGTAGTTATTAAAAAAGGGTATGCAACCATTGCCAAATTTATTTAATTATACAGTATAGTGAAAGGATTTATTCATATGATATTTTATTGGCATTAGTGCAAAAAAAAAAATGTTATAAAGCGAATACCTGACCTACTGCAATATGATTTAATTAAGTATATCTTATCTGAAACCTTGACTCTTATTGCCATTATCAATGAGTCATTACATATTTAATTCGAGGATTTGACTTGAATTAAAAAGGACCTTTTTAATTCAAGTCAAATCCTTCGTACTTGTCTAGTTTATCATTTCCTATATCAATTGGCTAAACCACGTTTCCAAGCATAAGACTTGAATTAGTTAAATCTGTTATGAGGAATCCATTGATATTATGGACGTAATTCTTAGACTCCGAAAATGATAGAGCAGATTAGTGGTCTTGGAAATATGATTAAACCTCTACATAATAGTTTACTGTATCTGTGTTTTAATGAATTTTTATTAATGAAGTAATAATATCAAATAATTCAATTAATATGGATAAGTGTATTAGTTTTATACTTGTTTCTTGAAAAAACCGGAAGTTCAAAGAACAATCCTTATATCAAAAACTTGAGATGAACATTGAGTAAAACTGGGGAGAGAGAGAGAGAGAGAGAGAGAGAGAGAGAGAGAGAGAGAGAGAGAGAGAGAGAGAGAGAGAGAGAGGGGGGGGCGGCTTTATTACGCAGAACAAGGTTTCCCCAATTCCGTGTAGATAAACCCTGATTTGAGAGATAATATGGAAATTGTGGGAGGCGTTATTACAAATTCTCACATTATGGATAATGAAATACAATTTAGTATTGTCATCTGGCCCAAATAAGTGAAATTCTCCTGCCTTTTTTGTTTCTTTTTTTTTTGGGGGGGTGGATTAATATTTCAGTATTAGTGTTTTATATACGAGGTTTTTCTTCAAATAAGGGAAAACCCCATTCCAGATAGAAATATGAGTCTCTTCTCTTTTTGTCATATGACCTCTTTTCATATTTTCATAAGTTCCAAAATATAATTTCGACGTTAAGAGAAATGACTCTTATGACGAAATCGACGTAGGTTTTAATTCAATACAGCACCTGCAGCTTGAATTCATTATGGACGACATGAACATTCCTTCCCCTCCCCACACAGACACGTCATGACACAGTTCGAAATAGAAATGTCCTTTTGTGCCAGTCAAGGTATATAGAGTGACCAGGTAGAGTCATTTGTGGGGGGTTGCGGCTTATCCCCCCAAGAACCGCGTCGCCTGGAGGTCATGTCAGGGCGAGAAGTCATCCAGCTACCGTTTCATTCAAATGTCGATCACAGGTCACTCCAGTCATCTCTGCAGTGATTTAGTTTGACATTCTTCGAATAAAACCATAGTTTTGATTATTTCTATAATCTAGATTATTATTTAAATAATGCCAAACAACTGCGCCGTATTTGGTTGTTATTCAAATAGTAGAAAAAAAGGAGGTATCCTTTTTCCGATTCCCTCGTGATGAGGAAACAAGAAGGAAATGGGTTCATCGTTGTAAGAGAAAGGACAACTTTAACCCTACTACTCATCGCATATGCAATAAACATTTTGAAGAAAATGCATATTATAAGAGAGACCTGCAACAGGAACTTCTTGGATCACGAGCCCCAGCAATGAAATACCGACGTCTGAAGAGCAATGCAATCCCAACACTTCACATGCCTCATTCACAAGGTTGGTAATCTTTCTTTTTCAATTTTTCAGTATTACTTGAAAAACATATTTACCTTTTTTTTTTTAATTAGTCACACTATTTACACTCATAACAGCTGTTATCTGTGTTTATATATGGGGGTTTGTGTGTACATATATAGTAAATAGAAAGAGACTATAAAGGGAAAACTTGCATATTCCATACCTCAGTCACGATCATATTAATACAAAGTCTTATGACAACTGATGCACACACATATATATATATATATATATATATATATATATATGCATATATATATATATATATATATATATATATATATGCATATATATATATATGCATATATATATATATATATATGCATATATATATATATATATATATATATATGCATATATATATATACATATATATATATATATGCATATATATATATATATATATATGCATATATATATATATATATATATATATATATGTGTGTGTGTGTGTGTGTGTGTGTGTGTGTGTGTAAGAGAAAGAGAGATATTAAAATGTTTTTCTTTCCAATTTCAGATGATAGTGTATCTGGTACATCTCGAATGAAAAGGATAAAAGAGAAAAATCGGAAACGCTTAATTGCAGAAATGTTTTCAGGTTGTGAAAATGAGCTTCATGATTACAACAATGTTTCCTGTGGAGAAGACTATCCTCAAAGTGAAGAAAGGGTTCATACAGCAACACTAGAAGAGTTGCAGAGTCAATTGAACAGCGTTACTCAAGAAAGAAATGATCTCCTTACAAAGAAAGAGCGGTGGGATAAAGAAAGGTTACGTTTTTTGGAGGATTTAGAGATTATGAGAAATGAAGCATCATGTTGCAGAGCGTTTTTAGAAAAAATGTTTTCTCCTTCACAGGTGCAAAACATTATGAGTGGAAGAAATGTGAAACGTTGGGCAGATGGTGACATTAGTCGTGCAATAACATTGAAAAATTTGAGTCCTAAAGGTTATCGGTACTTACGTGATCAGTGCAAGAGTCCTCTTCCCTCAGAAAGTACTCTAAGGCGCTGGGCATCAAAAATCATTGTTGAACCGGGGATCTTGCTCACAGTTTTCAAAATACTAAATGAAAAGGGCAAGGAAATGAAAGAATACAGTCGTTTATGTGTAATTTCATTTGATGAGTGTAGTGTTTCTCAAATCTGGTGTTATGACCAAGGATCAAAGACACTTTATGATCCTAAATCTCGTGTACAGTGCATTATGATCAGAGGAATAACAGATTCTTGGAAACAACTAATATATTATAATTTTGATACCAAGGTTACCAAGGAACTGTTATTTGATGTAATTACAAAAGTGGAGTCTGTCGGTTTTCGTGTTGTGGCTATGGTGTGTGACATGGGTCCTACTAATATCAGTTTATGGAACAGTCTCAATATAGGAACAGAAAATCCTTCATTTGAGAATCCCTCTGTACCAGAAAGAGAAATTCATGTCTTCGCCGATGCTCCTCATTTAATCAAGTTAGTGAGAAACAATTTTCTTGATTCAGGTTTTGACATTACAAAATAGAATTTTGGTTCTAAGTGGATGTGTTAGGGAAATTGTCAACCGAAGTAAAAGCGCTTTGAAACCCACATATCGTTTAACAGAGAAACATATAAATGTAACAGGTACACAACGTATGAATGTGAGGAAAGCAGTGCAGCTTCTTTCGGAAACAACTTCTAAAGCTTTAGATTTTTATGGAAGTCAGGGACTTCTGAAGAGCATGTACTGGGAAAGTACATGCTCCTGGTTTGATGGTTTGATGTGTTCAATTCAAGGGTACCTTATGACAGAAAAAATCCAGACATGCCTATGGGATGCAACTGTCGGAACAGAATAAAATCCTTGACAATATGAAGTGTACAGCTGAAACGATGCGAGTTTTGAAAAGTAATAAGATTTATCAGTTCCAAAAGGGACTTATTGTGTCATGTAAATCCTTGCCAAGGTTGCATGATATGTTGAAAAGTAAATATGATGTATCATACATAATTACCTCCAGACTTAACCAAGATGAACTGGAAAACATGTTTGGCTGTCTTAGACAAATGGGTGCAACTTATGATCATCCTACGCCAGTTGAAGTCAAACACAGAATAAGGTCATATTTACTTGGCAAAGGAAACTCTATAACTGGAAAAAATTGTAACTCGATGAAGGAGTGCGATTCTTCAAATATGTCGAAAGGAATGTTCAGTCAAGAGAAAAGTTGTGAAAATAATGATTCAAATGAAACTGATCTTGAAAGAGAGCTTATGATTTCTGCAATGGTGTTTGCCTCTACTGAAGATGAGAAGATGTCAGAAGAAGATTCAGAAAACTTTGAAAATGAATTTTATGAAAGAACTTTAGAGAATGTTGCAGACGAAGAGGGCCTTCGATATGTTGGAGGTTATGTGGCATCTAAATTTCCAGATTATCAGTTCTTAGGATGTAAACTTAAAAAAGTGAAAGGTACCTGGATTAGTGCAGTAGAGCGACATGATGATAAATTAACGGAACCAAGTGCTGATTTTTTTGAAAAATTAAAGGTAGTGGAAAAAATGTTTAAAACATACAATGGAGAAAATACACTGAGACCAGGCAATGGAGTATTCTACGACTTGGCACGCCATTTTGAAAATTGTAATAATGTTTTGTATTAGATGTCGGATACTTTTTAGGATGAGAGTCCTGAATGCCCAAATTATATCAAGTAGGCAAAAAAAGAAAAAGATTCATAAATTAACTAAATAATGCCATAGATTTAATCTTTTTTACTTTTACTAAATATTTCTCATTTCTATTATGAAGCAAGATACTATTATGTGTTATCTATGTATATTTATGTTAGTTTATCTAATAATGTATTGTAAAATTGTAAATAAGTCTTTGTAAATAAATACCAGGACAAATGTTAGTTGAATATTTTTCAAGTCCTATCAAGCATATTTATTTATGGTTTCTGTTATATATTAGAGATCCAAAATTACCAATCCACGATTTTGTACGTGCATTACAGTGACCTATATGAATTCAAAAGAACACCAAAGGTATACAAGATAACAGAGTGAAAAGGACATCACACACTCTTACAGACAGGCCTAATCCCTTCGACCCAAGGTACTTAAGTAAAGTTGTTCCCTTGACCGCTCCCACCCTGACCTCCAGGAAATACCCCACAACTACCCCCTCGACTAAAGTGACTGTACCTCTCTCCCTTATTCTATATACCTTGGTGTGAGCGATCAAACTAAAGTCTCCCATCACGCTCGCAGAGAGAGAGAGAGAGAGAGAGAGAGAGATTTCGTGCTTGTTTAAAGCCATCCAACTTCATATCTGAAAAGGCCAAACGAAGTCTGCCTCTCCATCTTCCCCAATGGTGTGTTTCTGTCACCTGCTTTCTCATGTCCTGGGCTGTTCACGGACATCACTAGGAGGAGGAAAAGGTTGTCTGTACCTGGGCCTTCTGTCTTAAAGTCTCCTAAAGATTTGACTAATTATTGCTAGACATCTTTCTCGGTAGGTCTACTGTACCTTCCTGAGCATTCTGTAATAAATCTCCGATGGAGACGAAATTAAATGAAAAAGTCTTATCTCAACGGGAGATTCTGACTAAACCAGACGTTTTTCTCACAATGTTTCGATCAGAACCATATATCATCTGTCATAGACCTCTCAGCTGAGAACTCAAAATTTTTTCATTTGAAAGATTTCATTATAAGAAACATTATAATCAATTCTACTGTCTCAGTTTTATTGCACCTATTATTGTCACACCATATCAATCTTTCTCCAACACTCACTCACTCCCTCAATCTCCAACATTCTTCAACATACTATGGCCTAATTAGTCCTCCAACTCTCTCTCTCTCTCTCTCTCTCTCTCTCTCTCTCTCTCTCTCTCTCTCTCTCTGTATATATATATATATATATATATATAATATATATATATATATATGCGTGTGTGTATACATGTATATAATATATATATAATTATATATATATATATAAAGAAGCAAATATGAAAAAATATGATTTAATAATAGAGAAAAAGTTGTGGGGAAGTTGCATAGCGGTGCGCATGTGGTAGAGGTGTTGGGGGGGGCGTGTCAGCATTGTATCTTGAGCCGATGACGGTTGATGGCGTTTCAATTTCAGTGGTCAATCTGTACTTGATTTGTTGAGCCTTTCAATTTCTATTTATGTTTTAAAGGTGGATGGAAAAGTTTTCTTCTTTACATTTTGAGAAGAATTTTGGGTAGCCAGTCAGCAACTGTTTCCTTCCTTCCTGTTTTATGATACACACACACACACACATATATATATATATATATATATATATATATATATATATATCCTATCTGAGCGGGGATACCTTAGCGTGATGAAAAGGGTTTGTGTATCCCCATGATCAGCAAAGCTGTACTAAGTTTTGGCCACCTATACCAGGTTGGTTTGCAGTGAGCGAGCAGACTAAAGTCTCCCACCATCACTAATCCGCACTTGTCAGCGTGGTGATGTAAATTGGCCACCCCCAAAATATGAATAAGGACATGTCTGAGGCCTTTGTCCTGCAAAGTATATTCCATCTTTACTGCCATTGAAAATTATATTTTTAGTTTCCATATAAACACACACACACACACACACACACACACACACACACACACATCAGTTAGGTGGTGGAGGATCCACCGTTAGTACAAGATGACACATTTTGAAACCTAAGTTGAAAAGGCTTCTCAATACATACGTGCATACATACATACATCCATACGCTAAGTTTTATGATAACAATTTGGAAAACAAAAAGGTTATATGATAATTTTTATTATTGCTATTGTTAAATCAATCATAACAGGAAATGGTTAAAAGATGTTCTTTAGCTCTTAAGACATTTTCTTTAATGTGTAAATAAACTTACAACCAACCAAAGCTACAGTAGGTATGGAAACAGAAGTGTTAGTGAGTTTATGATCAATATATATATATATATATATATATATATATATATATATATATATATATATATATATATATATATATGTGTGTGTGTGTATATATATATAATATATATATATATATATATATATATATATATATATATATATATATATATATATATATATATATATATATATATATATATATATATATATATATATATATATATATATATATATATATATATATATTGCAATACGCCTAGTGTTTCCTCAGTTTTCCTCGGCCTAACAAAGACTAATATACTGTACTGTACCTAAGGGATCAAACAGGGAAAAATAGTCCAGTGAGGAAAGGAAATAAGGAAATAAATAAACAATATGAGAAATAATGAACATTTAAATAAAATTTAAAAACAGTCACAAATTCAAAACATATATTGCATATATAAACTATAAAAAGTGTTATGTCAGTCTGTTCAACATAATAAGATTTGGTTCAAGTTTGAACTTTTGAAGTTCTACCGATTCAACTACCAATTATTAGGTATGTTTTTGAATATATTCAAACCAAAAGACAACAGCTAATAATAATAATAATAATAATAATAATAATAATAATAATAATAATGATTATACATTATTGGCCAGATCCCCAAACATTAGATAAATACTGAACACGAAGGAAAACATATTTCAAATTCATATTCAAAAGATTTGGGTTAACATTATAGCGGGGTTTAATTCACACCAATGTTGGTGGACACTATAGCGGGGTTTTCTCTGCAGCTCTCTCTCTCTCTCTCTCTCTCTCTCTCTCTCTCTCTCCAACCATACGATTAAAAATTGTTTTCTAGATCCAAAATGATGTTCTGCTTTGATATGTATTTTATCTCATTCTGATTTTGGAATAGTAATATCAGGCTTCAGTCTCTCACCATCACCAATCCACAGTGTACAGCGTGGTGAGGAAAATGTCCAAATCCCAGACATGATTAAGGACATGTCTGTACCCTTTGTCCGGAAGTGGACTAGAAACAACTGCATATATATATATATATATATATATATATATATATATATATATATATATATATATATATATACTGGCATACAGGAACGTTTTCAACATAGATCAAAGGAAATTGACCCTATGAGAATATATGAGAGTCCTTAGGCTTATAGCATCCTGCTTTTCCAACTTGGGTTGTAGCTTGGCTTAGCTTGTAATAATGATAATTATGATTTGAACCCTAGAAAGTGATATTTTGAATGCTTAAGAGTTGATTCACAGTATCAGACCGATAGTGGGAATCCAGTCTCGGTTCGGTCTAGGCGCCGGGGTGTTCATGCCTTTGGTCTGATCAGTGTCTCGGCAAAATTATAAATATAAGGAAAAAGCATTATTCGATAGGAATATTATTCGGTGATACTGGGAAATGTATTTAGGCTGTGAACTTTAGCCTATTATTGTACATAGGGACCTTTTTCTATCATGACTTTTCCATCGTAAATGTAGAAGAGTCATATTATGCAATAATCAATTTTGACTTCCCTTATTTAATTTTTCAATACATATTTACATGCCACATTCTCTCTCTCTCTCTCTCTCTCTCTCTCTCTCTCTCTCTCTCTATATATATATATATATATATATATATATATATATATATATATATATATATATATATATATGCGTAAAAATCACAGGAAAACGTGATGCTCAGATGCAGAAGAACCACAGGGAAAATGAAAATACGAAATATACGATTAAGTCCTGACTAGTTTCGTGATACTTCTTCAGATGACTGATTTATTGAGAGAGGTTTCTTTACCTTTTATAGGGAAAGTAAACGTACGCACATACATATAATAGAGAATTAGAGAACAATGACACTCCCTTACCAGCTACCTGGGCTGAGGTCAGGTGTTAACTGGGCGGAGATCCAACCTCATTAGACACCTGCCAAAAAGGGTCATTTCTGGTGGCGGGTAAATTCTTGTTTTTGACTTTCAGTACAGATTATTTATATGAAAACATGGTAGCCTTATCTATATAAATACATAAGCAAAACTATTTGTATTTGTAAAACACATCTATATATAAATATATAAAAAGACATATACATACGTATACACAGACAGGCATTCATACACAAACATGCATAATATATACATAGACATATACATATGTGTACACATACTGGTATACATATACAGACACATACATAGATTTACATATAAATTCTTTTTTACTCATAATTAACATGTATACATATATTTATATATACACACATACATACATATACATACATATACACATACATATACATATATATACATGCATATACACACATACACATATACATATAAATACATATACATGCATACACATACATATACATACATATACATATACATGCATATACATACATATACACACATACACACAAGCACACATATATATATATATATATATATATATACACACAAACACATACACATATATACATATATATATATATATATATATATATATATATATATATGTACATTTATATACATACAACATTATTACCATAACCATATAATCATGTATATATCAATACTTATACCTAGCATAACACTATATAGTGCCAATGTACTTATGCATACTATATGAAATAATTATAGCCTTTAATGAATGGAAGCTTAGGTCTAAATATTAATTTCACAGCGACGTTAATAATTCACAATACATTCAGTTCTACATTAAGTGGTTAAAGTTTTTTATATTATTTGCAAATCTTAGGCGTCGAGTTTATACATTCCATGACCAATATTCAAGTTGTTTTCAAAAGTTTCTTTTATGAAACTGGACTCTATGATGTTTCTTTCCACTAAGTTATTTAAATGAACCAATTTCTTTGCACCTGACCAATTAATAGTGTGATTTTCATCTTTAACGTGAGCAAAGAGTGCATTATTATCTTGGGCATATCTGACACTTTTCTTATGTTCAATTCTCTTTTCTAGGGCTTTACCAGTTTGACCAATATAGAATTTTTCACAAGCATTGCATGGAATACGATATACACATTCCTTGGTAATGTCAGGAGAATTCTTTATTAAGGCTGTTTTTATTGTATTGTTACTCTTAATTGCTACATTTACATTGAAATTTTTCAACAGTTGAGGAATTTCTTTAAAAGAATTACAATAAGGCAGTACAAGTAAATTTTGTGTGTTGTAGTTTTTTCTGTCATCATTACCGAAAAAAGTCTTTTTTGCTGTTCTTAGTGCATCATCTAACATAGTTTCAGGGTACTTCAGTTTTTTACCTATTCCTCTAATCTAATTTATTTCATCATCAATATATTCAGGACTGCAGACTCGCAATGCTCTTAAGAACATAGAAGTAAATACAGATTTCTTAACTTTGTTGCCTTGGTTTGAGTAATAATGGACATATGCTGAGATATTCGTTGGCTTTCTGTATACACTAAACTTGAGTCTATTGTTACATCTATGTATGCGACAGTCCAAAAAAGGTAGGGTACAATTATTCTCCAGCTCCATAGTGAAATTTATTGATGGTACCAAACTATTCAATCTAAGAAAAAAAATTATCTAAATTTTCATTTCCTGGCCACACACATATTATGTCGTCAATATATCGGAACCATTTTACATTATTAGGTATGATGTTATTTAAGATTCTACTTTCAAAAGATTCCATATATAGATTATTCAATACTGGGGATAAAGGGTTTCCCATAGCCATACCAAATGTTTGTGCATAAAATCTCCCATTGAATTAAAATTTACAGTCTTTTATACATAGTTTAATTAATTCTATTAAAGTGTGTATGGAGAAAGGTAGATTCAATTGTCTATTGTCTAAGGTTTCAGGTAAAAATTCCAACATGTCATCAATAGGTACTTTTGTGAATAGTGAGACTACATCAAAACTGACAAGCCTACAGGTACTGTTGATCTGTACTTCATTCAGTTTGTTAATCAAGTCTACATTATTTTTTATATTTGAATATGAAATGGTGCCAACTAAAGGATTGAGGATACTCACAAGGTACTTAGATAATTTATATGCTGCTGAACCTACAGAGCTAATTATTGGTCTAGCTGGATAATTTGGCTTATGAGTTTTCATAGTTTCATACATATATGGCAATGTTGGTGATATTGTGCAAACCTTTTTTATCAGATCTTCATTCCCTTTTAGTAACTTTTTCACTTTTTTGTTGTAATTACTATTCACAAACTCAATTGGATTTTTTCTTAATTCCATGTATGTGTTTTCATCACTCAAGAGGTTTTCCATTTTTTCTATATAATCATTTTTATTCAAGATTACCAGAGCTCCAGATTTATCGGCTTTTGTCAGTTTAATATTTCTATCTTGCTTCAATTCGGCAATTGCACTCTTGAGTCTTTTTGGGCAATTTGGAACCACTGGTTTTTTCATATTGCTGTATATAATACCCTTAATCATATTTACTTCTTCTACAGAAATATCACTGAATTTTTCCAGGTTACACACCCATTTGTAATTTCTACACTATTCACTGCACTTGATGACATCGAGAAATTTAAACCGTATCCCAAGGCACACTTCACATTCTTATCTAAAATTTTATTTGACAGGTTAACCACACATTCTGAATTAACGTTTGCTGTCCACGGGCTACTTTCTACCAATGCATTGAGTTTCGTGTCATGCTTTTGTTTGAGTTTTTTATACACTTTTTCGTTCATTTCTTCATAGCAGAAAGCTCGAAGTGGGTCTTTCCAATCCGTTGGTATTGAGGCTTCAAAATGTCTCCTTTTTCTTGTTAGGTCTTTAAACGCTCTTCGATTTTCAATTTTCATTGAATTTGTATGCTTTTCTAATATACTTCTTTGTATATCACCAAATAGGGATTTCTTTATTATGCATTTCGGAATGACTTGTTCCTCGCAGCATTCACGAAGAAACGTCAGGTGTTCTTTAGTAGTATGGGCGCGTGTGAGGGCGTCTGCAAATTCTCTAATAATGTATACCAAGATAGAGAAAGTCGTACAGAAAGTCTGGAAGGAGTACGTGGTATCAATTTAGGCGTAAAAATCACAGGAAAACGTGATGCTCAGATCCAACCACACAAACTTTACATTTTTAACCCTGGTATGTTATTTCATTGCAAATGTCGGTATATTGTAGCTAAAGTGTTCCCTGGCACAAGTCATATTCCGTAAACCTTATTATTATTATTATTATTATTATTATTATCATTTTATTATTATTATTATTACTTGCTAAGCTACATCCGTTAGATGCTATAAGCCCAAGGGCTCCAACAGGAAAAATATCCAAGTGAGGAAATGAAATAAGGAAATATACTACAAGAGATGTTTAAAAATAATAACATTGAAATAAATCTTTCATATATAAACTGTAAAACCCTCAAAATAACAAGAGGAAGAGAAATTAGATAGAATAGTATGGCCGAGTGTATCCTCAAGCAAGAGAACTCTATTCCAAGACAGTGGAAGACCATGATACAGAGGCTATGGCACTACCCAATACTAGAGAACAATTATTTGATTTTGGAGTGTCCTCCTTGAAGAGCTGCTTACTATAGCTAAAGAGGCTCTTCTATCCTTACCAAGAGGAAAGTAGCCACTGAACAATTACAGTACAGTAGTTAACATCTTAAGAGAAGAAGAATTGTTTGGTAATCTCAGTGTCGTATGAGGACAAAGGAAAACGTGTATAGAATAGGCCAGACCATTCGGTGTATGTGTGTATGTGTAGGCAAAGGAAAAAATTAGTCGTAACCAGAGAGGTAACCAATGTAGTACTGTCTGACCAGACAAAGGACCCCTAACTCTCTAGCAGTGGTATCTCAACGGATGGACAGTGAGTGGCTTGGCCAACATACTACCTAGACGCCAAATCACCTGTTGGTCATGATCTTAGTTTAAAGGAAATAATGACTATATCTACAACAGAAATTAATTCACGTCAATTTGCTGAATAAGGGTTGCAGTCACCTATTGGAAACGCTCCTTCTGGTGTTCTGTGTTCTGCCAGACTGGGGTTCGAGTCCTGATCAAAATCGTCAGTTCCTTTGGTCACTGCAACCTTACCATCCTTGTGAGCTAGGGATGGTGGGTTCTTGGGAGCCTATAGGTCTCTATCTGCCGAGTCATCAGTAGCCATTGCCTGGCCCTCCCTGGTCCTAGCTTGGGCGAAGAGGGTGCTTGGGTGTTGATCAGATGTAATATGGTCAGTATGTAGGGCATTGTCCTGCTCGATAGGGCAAAGTCACTGTCCCTTGCCTCTGCCATTCGTGACAGGAATTTAAGTATGTTTTTATGTTGAACAGACTGATCTAAGTCTTTTTTATGGTTTATAATTAAAATATGTTTTGATGTTACTTTTCTTTTTTTAATTGTTTGTTATTTCTCATATCATTTATCTATTTCCTAATTTCCTTTCCTCACAGGACTAATTTTCTCTGTTGGGGGCCTTGGGCTTATAGCATCCTGCTATTCCAACTAGGGTTGTAGCTTAGCTAATAATAATAGTAAGTGTAGGCCAACTTTTTTGGTAAATTTGTATCAATTCATCAAATGTAAGTTTTGCTAAGAATTTCATCAGTCGAATATGTGTTGAGAGAGAGAGAGAGAGAGAGAGAGAGAGAGAGAGAGAGAGAGAGAGAGAGAGAGAGAGAGAGAGAGCACCTAAATGAACCATATTTTGATATCTGTATATTCATGCGTCATCTGTTAAGACTTAGGGAATGTAATAATTGATAGTTGGATCTCTCTCTCTCTCTCTCTCTCTCTCTCTCTCTCTCTCTCTCTCTCTCTCTCAGTATAGTTTGGGGAAGGGTGCAAGAACTAGGAGGCGTTTTGGACAAAATCATAAAAATTAATAATATACTATATACTGTATATTATCTATCGTGGGCCTCCTACACACTCTCTCTCTCTCTCTCTCTCTCTCTCTCTCTCTCTCTCTCTCTCTCTCTCTGGTAATATTATCAGCAAGGATTTGAAGTTCACCAAACAGAGCATAGAAGCTGAAAAGAAAACACAAAACTTAACAGGTTACATAAAGAGACAATTTAAATACAGAGACAAAGACACTGTAGGCATACTACAGCTGTAGGCCTACACAGATACACCATAAAATAAATACACTTCAAATTTACATATCCCGCTCTTTCATAATATATTAAACACTTTCCTTATCATCTTGTACAATCTACAAGTTTACCCTATAAGTCTATCGGTACAATTGTTATTCACAATTACACTAACATAGGTCTAGGAGTGAATCTAAGGCATTTGCACTTATATTTTCATTAACTTTTGTCCCTTTTCTTAACCTACCCTCTCCCTATCCCTTCTTCATCTTATATCTATTCCCCTTATCCACATTAAGCCACCCATTCTTCTCTCCTACATTCTTTAGTTAAATTGTCCATTTAATTATTCACGCAAACTCAAGAATTTTGCATAGGTCGATACCCACACAAACTTATTACTATAATTAGAAGGAAAATGTTATTCCCAATTAGCATAATTTCAATATATATAATCCCTTTTTTCACATTATTATCACGCTGATATGACCAATCTCTTTAACATTATCATCTTTCTGATATAACCAATCTCTTGCTTGAGGGTCCACTCGGGCACACTATTCTATCTTATTTCTCTTCCTCTTGTTTTGTTAACGTTTTTATAGTTTATATAGGAAATACTTATTTCAATGTTACTGTTCTCGTATCTTATCTTCCCGTGTTTCCTTTCCTCACTCGGCTATTTTCCCTATTGGGGCCTCTAGGCTTATAGGATCCTGCTTTTCCATCTAGGGTTGTAGCTTAGCAAGACATAATAATAATAATAATAATTATTATTATTATTATTATTATTATCTCTGATGTAACCAATCTCTTTCACATTATCATCTCGCTGATATGACATACGACGTTCACGATCAACACGGAAAAACCTATCCTTCTCTATCCAGTAAGGATAGCCTATGCCGCCTATCCTTCCTATCCCATACAGCACACATACCTCACCCCTCCATTCCCTACCTATTCCCTTTACACAAGCACGCTCTACAGAAATTCCTTATCCCTGCCTATCCATTTCCCTATCCTATCCCACATGGAGCCCTATCCTTGTGCAAACCCAGTTAATCAGGGAAGTGTAAAGTATCCTTTGTCTCAATCTAAATTGCTAATTTCCTTCAGATTCTCTCGTGCTTAAGATGAAAAAAAAAAACAAAAAAAAAAAAAAACTTTCTTCCATCATAAAATATCTCCTCTCACAACGCTAATCCCACAATTGTATTGTTTAATATATTAATATATAAGTTAGGTCAGAATGCTGTCTCCACCCCTCCCCCTCTCAAACCCCTGCCCCCCTCCCTCCCTCCCCGGACACAGTACTCCCTCCCTCCCTTTCATTGCTTCCGCTTTGTCTGTCGTTCGCCTCTACGTCTTACACTTGAAACTCCCCTCTCACACCGCTTAATTGAATAACACCCTTTCGCTCATATTCACTCTTCTTTCGTAAATTTATCCTTTCGTTACATTCCTTTATTGTTCCTATATCTCTCTCTACACTGTACTTCCCCCTTCCTGCATTACAACCCCCTACATTTTCAGCTATTCGATCTTGTCTCATTACTCTCTCGCTCTCTCTTCCTTTAAAACCGTTGGGTTGTTGGCAACCACCATGGCTGCTCAGCTCACACCAGGGTTTAAATGTTTAAGGTAATTACCTTAGTTTGAGGTAAATTTTAGTAGTGTTAATGTAAATTCTAAAGTAATTTCGGTCTACAAACTTGAAATTTTAGGAAATTGGAAAACGACACATCTCCACGCAGCACATACCTTCTCCCAATTATTATTATTATTATTATTATTATTATTATTATTATTATTATTACCTGCCAAGCTACAACCCTATTTGGAAAAGGAAGATGCTATAAGCCCAAGGGCTTCAATAGGGAAAAATTGCCCATTGAGGAAAGGAAATGAGGAAATAAATAAATGATAAGGACATGTTAACAATAAATTATTCTTAAACAGTAAAAACGTCAAAACATGAAATATCACAAGAGGTTGGGCTTAAGATAAACAGAAGAAAGACAGAGATGAAGAGAACGGAGTATGCAATGGAGGATGAAATATCATTGGAAGGTAGAATCATTTAGATATTTAGGAACAAAGATCTCAATACAGGGTCTTTAGAATTAGAGTTTAGTGAAAGATTGACAAAAATCAAATCAGACAATTGCGAGGTTAAGTAAAATATGGAAATCAAATCGCCTAAAATTACATATAAAAATCAGGCTATATATCATTTTAGTGAGATCGGTGTTACTCTATGGACATGAGTCATGGTATGAAACAATCTCCAATAGATTTAGTAGATTTGAGAACAAAGTCCTAAGAAGGATATTGGGAGTTGAATGGCATGACAGGATTAGAAATGAGACTATAAGAGAGATTACTAGTGTCATATGTGGATGAGATCATGGTGAGGGGTAGATGGAGATGGCTTGGGCATGCTCTTTGCACTCCCCAAGAGAGATTAGTTCACCAAACTTTCAACTGGGTTTGACAAGGCATTAAATGAGTTGGAAGACCCAGGCCTACATGGCTGAGGACTATGAAGCGTGAAGTAGGTGATGATGAATGGAGAAGTATTGGTTTAATAGCTCAAGATAGAGACGACTGGTGAAATCTAACTGAGGTCCTTTGCGTTAATAGGCGAAGGAAGAGAGGGTGATGATTAATTTTCCGTAGGAGTCCAGTGTAGTCACTCTGTGTACTGTAGACTTCTCTAAGGGTCTCTGCATCGCCCTTTCTGGCCTATTAGATACTTCCCCTGTCTGGCGTTCTGCCAGACTAGTGTTCGAGACCCGTTCAAGCTCAATGGTTCCTTTTAGTCTCTGTAATCTCACCATCTTTATTATTATTATTATTATTATTATTATTATTATTATCAAATGCTAAGCTACAACCCTAGTTGGAAAAGCAGGATGCTATAAGCCCAGGGGCTCCAACAGGGATAATAGCCCAGTGAGGAAAGGAAACTAGGAAAACATAAAATAGTTTAAGAATTAGAAAAAACCTTTAAGATAAATATTTCCTATATAAACTATAAAAACTTTAACGAAACAAGAGGAAGAGAAACAAGATAGAATAGTGTGCCCGAGTGTACCCTCAAGCAAGAGAACTCTAACCAAGACAGTGGAAGACCATGGTACAGAGGCTATGGCACTACCCAAGACTAGAGAACAAAGGTCTGATTTTGGAGTGTCCTCCTAGAAGAGCTGCTTGCCATAGCTAAAGAGTCTCTTCTACCCTTACCAAGAGGAAAGTGGCTACTGAAAGATTACAGTGCAGTAGTTAACCTCTTGGGTGAAGAAGAATGGTTTGGCAATCTCAGTGTTGTCAGGTGTATGAGGACAGAGAAGAATATGTAAAGAAGAGGCCAGACTATTCGGTGTATGTGTAGGCAAAGGGAAAGAACCGTAACCAGAGAGAAGGATCCAATGTAGTACTGTCTGGCGAGCAAAGGATGGTGGGTTTTGGTGGAGCCTATAGCTCTACCATTGCCTGGTCCTCCCTGGTCCTAACTTTGGTGGAGAAGAGGCTTGGGCACCGATCATAATATATGGCCACTGCCAGGGCATTGTCACTGTCCTTTTCATCTGCCCTTCATGAGAGGCCTTTAAACCTTTCTTGCTTGAGGGTACACTCGGGCACACTAGTCTATCTTATTTCTCTTCCTCTTGTTTTTTTGAAGTTTTAATAGTTTATGTATGAAAGATATATTTCAATGTTGTTACTGGATTAGAAATATTTTAATTTATAATTACTTCTTTTGTTGTTTATTTGTCTCCTTATTTCATTTCCTCACTGGGTTATTTTCCCTTATAGCTTATAACATCTCGCTTTTCAAACTACGGTTGTAGCTTAGCAAGTGATAATAATAATAATAATAATAATAATAATAATAATAATAATAATAATAATAATAACTGTACTCCCGTTCCCTTTATTGATGTCCAACCAATTTTAAACAGAACACACAAAACAGTACTATAAAGGATATTAATTGCGTAAGGCAAATATTATATAGAAATGAGGTCAGGGGTTGCTTATAAAGAGCATTCTAAAGACTGATTATGTTGGGCGGAGATTTTTTTGTTTATATATATATATATATATATATATATATATATATATATATATATATATATATATATATATATATATATATATATATATATATATATATATATATATATATCCCTAATTCTATAATTTCCATTGTTTTGGTAAAGGCAGTTACAGGAGAAGAATAAGTTATTATTATTATTATCATTATTGTTATTATTATTATTATTATTATTATTATTATTATTATTAATATTCTAATTTTTGTAACATTAAGATAGATCTGTTATGTATATATATATATATATATATATATATATATATATATGTGTGTGTGTGTGTGTATATATATATATATATATATATATATATATATATATATATATATATATAAATGTATAAAAACTTTGAAGGGAAACACATCTACACGGTATCCCATATTAGGTCGAGATTTTATGAATAGAATCTACGAAAAGTGGCATAGTCGCATCAGCGCAAACGTCTTTAATGCACTGTGTCATTTTGATTTGACTTGAGTGGTTAGTTTTGCGTACTGTATTTAACATACCTTGAAAAATCCATGTACTACAAATTCATTTTTCCCCGGGGCCATTTTCAATTTTGATCAAGAATGACTTCATATTAATTCCAGTGAAACTATTAGGTTATTTACTCTCCATGTAACACGTTAAATCCGTTTGTCGAAACCTTGACAAAAAATGTGTTACAGAGGGACCTTTGGTTAAAACGGAGAATGCTGAACTTGCTTGGGGAGTTAAGATTACGCTAATTGATGAAGTAATTATAAAACATAATTGCAACGTTTTGGATATAATTTTTCTATAGAGAGGAGAAAGATAGAGAAGCTTAATGTTAATTGTTAGTCTCTCTCTCTCTCTCTCTCTCTCTCTCTCTCTCTCTCTCTCTCTCTCTCTCTCTACGTGTATTGAGACAAAGTGTCATAATTTTCCTGTCTATATGCTTCTTTTCACTGTCATTATACAATTAAGATGTGAATTATACACTCTGATCTGGATTGGTGTGTATAGGCTACATGTTTAATTGAAATACAATTCAAAAGGCAATTTATCCATGGACGAATTTTAAATTAGAGGATTTTGTAAGGATATATGTATTAGAGAGAGAGAGAGAGAGAGAGAGAGAGAGAGAGAGAGAGAGAGAGAGAGAGAGAGAGCAGGCAAGTTCATACAAAGCATATTTAGATAAACGTTGAAAGAAAACTTATCTAAACGGTTCAGATGCCGCTGATTGCATGAAATTATAGGCCTAATGATGAACATTATTTCTGTTCCATTTATTATGACGGAAAAGTCAATTTGAAATATATAATCTAATACAATAATAAACAAATTCCCCTACCGGTAAATGATTACACAGTATTTTGTTTTAAAATAACACTGCAAGTATCCAGTTACCTGGAGCAAACTGTTCTCGCCCTTACGATGTCAGACGGTAAGGGTGGTTATTTCCGTTGCCCTTTTTACAATTATGTACTTTTGATGGAAGAAACTCTCTCTCTCTCTCTCTCTCTCTCTCTCTCTCTCTCTCTCTCTCTCTCTATATATATATATATATATATATATATATATATATATATATATATATATATATATATATATATATATATATATACTGTATATATATATAAACAATTTTCATATCTTGCAGTTTCATTGGGCGAAATAATATGAAAATATCGCTTCAACTCACGGGGAGATCATAAAGTGCTTTGGGAATAACATGTTGATCTGAGATAGTAAAAAAATTCGAACCAAAATCATTTGAGATCTTTTCATTTATGTCAATCATCATCGTCTCTTACTCCTATTAAGCTCTCTCTCTCTCTCTCTCTCTCTCTCTCTCTCTCTCTCTCTCTCTCTCTCTCTCTCTCTCTCGAAATATAACGTAAATATTATTTTGTTTAAAACTTAATCTTGGCATTAATTTTAGTTTCGATCTTATTATTATGAGTTATTTTGTTAGATCTGTTCATAAGTCGCCTCTCCCTCCCCCTCTCTCTCTCTCTCCCCTTTCACTTACTCGAGATTTAGCGTAAAAAAATTCGCTGGTTTTAATTTTAACATATCCTAAATATCATTTCGATCCCAGTTTTCGATGTTAATTAGTAAGTAGTAACCTTCAGTTATACCTTTATAACATTCATTTTCACTCCTCCCTTCTTTACCCCTACTTTCCCCCTCCCTTCTCCCTTAACTTCCTTTCTCTCTTTTCGCGTTTTAACATAAAATTCTTCTCTTGAAGTCACAGCGCAACATTATCTAAAAATAGATCGCCTCACGATTATCATTGCACATGTTCTTCTCAATTCCCCCTCCCTCTTCCCCCCCCCCCCCTTCCCTCCCGTTGAATTAACGTAAATGATAATGCTTGAAATTATATTCATATTAATTTTAGTCGCCTCTCGACAACAGTCATGTGCATTCCCCTTCCCTCCTTCCCTCTCCTCCCCATTCCCCTTCCCCTTCCCCTCCCCTCCTGCGATACAGCGTAATACTAAGTTTGCTCTCGTACTCGTGTCCGAGGTAAAATCCTTCAAGCATTTAGGAACTATGATCTCTCTAATACAGGGTCTTTAGAATTCGAGTTTAAAGATTGAATAAAAAAAAGCAAATCAGACAGTGGCTACGTTAAGTAAAAATCAAAACGCCTCTAATGACATATAAAAGTCAGGCTATATATCTGTATGGTGAGATCGGCGTTACTCTAACGACACTAGTCATGGTATGACAATGAAACATTATCTAACTGATTTTGTAGATTTGAGAACAAAACCCCTGGAAGGATATTAGGAGTTGAATGGAAGGAAAGGGTTAGAAATGAAACTATAAGAGAGATTACTCGAGTGCCATATGTGGATGAGTTCATGATGAGGGGTAGATGGAGATGGTTTGGACATGCTCTTCGCACTCCCCAAGAGAGATTAGTTCACCAAACTTTTAACTGGACTCTACAAGGCACTAGAAGAGTTGGGAGACCCAGGCCTACATGGCTGAGGACTATGAGGCGTCAAGTCGAAGATGATGAATGGAGTAGTATTGATTTAAAAGCTGAAGATTGAGACGACTGGCGAAATCTAATCTAGGCCCTTTGCGTCAGAGAGAGAGAGAGAGAGAGAGAGAGAGAGAGAGAGAGAGAGAGAGAGAGACCCAAACGCCAGCAGCCGAGAACAAGAAACTTATTTCTGGTACACCACAAAATCTATGGTAGGTAGGACTAACTTCTATAAAAATCCGAATTCTGAATACTGAGAGAGAGAGAGAGAGAGAGAGAGAGAGAGAGAGAGAGAGAGAGAGAGAGAGAGAGACCTACTGGCCTATTAGGTAGGGAGTTGCAAGTGCTTTCGAAATCTCACACACAGTCGAGTCTAGACTTTACAAAATTGAAAGACTATGACATCTTCATTTCTGTAATAAAATTACGTTTAATCATTGGATTTACGAGTCATATGTTTTAGCGTTGGGTCCGGGGAGGCATACAGCTCTCAAGTCACACCTGTGGGAAAATATTACGCAGTACAATCTTGAAACCATAAACATAGTTGCAAGTTATTATTATTATTATTATTATTATTATTATTATTATTATTATTATTAGCTAAGCTACAACTCAAGTAGGAAAAGCAGAATGATACAAGCAATGTAAAGTCTCCAATAGGGAAAATAGCACAGTGAGGAAAGGAAGGAAATATTGTTACCCACGAATTTACGAAAATTAATTTTGAACTCAATCTACTTTTCGGTATTAATATATAGGTTCAAGGAATAGTCACCTTACGTAGAACAACACTTATATACAATTTACTTCGATACCTGACTTAGAGAGTAGATATTACCTCAGCTAACGAAGTTGAAAGGAGGTTATGTGTGTGTTGTGAACAGCCTCCTGGCCACTATTTTAATCGTAGAGTAATGAAACTTTCAGGGATTAACTTTTATGTAAAAAGCTTGAAATGATTAAATTTTGTATGGATATCGTTATCACAGACACTATTATTATTATTATTATTATTATTATTATTATTATTTGCTAAGCTACAACCCTAGTTGGAAAAGCAGGATGTTATAAGCCCAGGGGCTCCAACAGGGAAAATAGCCCAGTGAGGAAAGGAAACATGGAAAAATAAAATATTAAAAACAGTAACATTAAAATAAATATCTATACAAACTATAAAGACTTTAAAAAAGACAAGAGGTAGAGAAAGAAGATAGAATATTGTGCCTGAGTGTACCCTCAAGCAAGAGAACTCTAACCCTAGACAGTGGAAGACCATGGTACAGATGAGGCTATAGCTCTACCCAAGACTAGAGAACAATGGTTTGATTTTGGAGTGTCCTTCTCCTAGAAGAGCTGTTTACCGTAGCATCCTGCTTTTCCAACCAGGGTTGTGGCTTCACAATAATGATAGTAATAATAATAACTTTTTGCCTCCCTGTAACAGCCTTTACCAAAATAATGGAAATGACAAAATTTCAAACAAAATATAGAAAATTCTCCGCCCAACATATTCAGTATTAAGAATTCTCTTTATAAGCAACTGCTAACCTCATTTCTTTATAACATTTACCTTACGCAATTAATATCCTTGATGGTACTGTTCTGTTCAAAATTGGTTGGACATCAAGATGGAATAAAGGGAGCAGGAACGGAGGTAAGGGGCCATTTGAAATTGAGGAGTTGTTAATATTATCATTGCTTGCGAAGCTAAAACCCTAGTTTGAAAAGCAAGATGCTATAAGCCCAAGGGCTCCAACAAGGAAAATAGCCCGGTGTGGAAAGGATATAAGGAAATGAATAAACTACAACAGTAGTTAATCATTGGAATAAAATATTTTAAAAACCGTAACAACGTTAAAATAAATAAGTCATATGTTAACTATTAAAACTTCAAAAAAACAAGAGTAAGAGAAATAACATAGAATAGTGTGCCTGAGTATACCTCTTAGCAAGAAAGGTTGAAAGGTTTAAAGGCCTCTCATGAGTGGCAGATGAAAAGGACAGTAAAATTACCTTAGGAGTGACTACATAAACATATAATCAGTACCCAGGACACCTCTCCACCAATGTTTCGGACCAGGGAAGGCCAGGCAATGGCTGCTGATGACTCAGCAGGTAGAGCTATAGGCTCCACCAAAACCCCCCATCCTTTGCTCGCAAGGATGGTGGGGTTGCAGAGACTATAAGAAGCCATTGAGCTTGACCGGGTCCCGAACACTAGTCTGGCCGAACACCAGACCGGGACGTTTCCAGTAGGCCAGAGAGGGCGATGCAGAGACTCTTAAATAAGTCTATACAGGGTACAGCGTGACTACACTAAACTCCTACATTAGATAAATCATCATTATTTCCTCCTCCTCCCACGCCTATCGATGCAAAGGGTCTCAGTTAGATTTCGCCAGTCGTCTCTATCTTGGGCTTTTAACTCAATACTTCTCTATTCATCATCATCTTCACGCTTCATAGTCCTGAGCCATATAGGCCTGGGTCTTCCAACACATCTAATGCCTTGTGGAGCCCAGTTGAAAGTTAGGTGAACTAATCTCTCTCGGGGAATGCGAAGAGCATGCCCAAACCATCTCCATCTACCCCTCACCATGATCTCATCCACATATGGGACTCGAGTATTCTCTCTTATAGATTAATTTCTAATCCTGTCCTGCCATCTAACTCCCAACATCCTTCTGAGGGCTTTGTTCACAAATCTACCAAATCTGTTGGATATTGTAGAATCTACAAAATCTGTAGATACTGAGATCAAATAAATAACTTGTGAAAAATATTCCCTGCTTGTTATGAATTCCCAAAATAATACTTAACTGCAAAACCTACCAAAGTCACGTAAAGAATAAAGTGTGTGAATGTGACAATTCTATTCTCCCAAGCCTCTCTGGGTGCTTGGGCTAACTTGCTGCTTGACGTCAATATGGCCGGACAAACAAAGAATGCGCAGACACGGCTGATATAATTGAATTAAATTAGTTCACAAAATATTTAACCGGGCTCCACAAGGTACTAGAAGAGTTGAAAGCCAGGCCTGCATAGCTGAGAACTATGGAGCGCGAAGTAGGAGATGATGAATGGAGAAGTATTGAATTAAAAGCTCAAGATAGAGACGACTGGTGACATCTAACCGAGGCCCTTTGCGTCAATAGTCGCAGGAGGAGATGATGATGATGATTTGTATTGTAAAATCTAAGACCAAAGACTAGGTAGAGATAGATGGTCAAATGTGGTTAACATATTTAACCTGGACCAGAATTTGATCGACTGAAAGTAATCCAGCTGGCGGGAAGTGAGGATGGCCAAGGTTTAATGCGACTTCTGAATCTTTGTCAATGACAGGAAAGGTCCAACTTTCATGCAATGTCTTTAAGATATAGGATCTAATATGTCACACTTTATATCTATATCTGAGTGGGAATCCTTTCTGTTAATTGACTTATAGTTAAGAAAGCTTCTTTTGCTGAGAGAGAGAGAGAGAGAGAGAGAGAGAGAGAGAGAGAGAGAGAGAGAGAGAGAGAGAATAATCAACAAGCAGATACAGCATTGATAACCATGATAGATTATATCAAACCCTGCTAAAATTAACAGGGCATCCTTACAACCCACTATGGGTAAAAGCGAGACAGCATTCCCACAGGCAGAACTGCCCACATCAAAGATAGGGAATAATAATAATATATTGCCTCTACAAACACCTCGATCTCTCTCCCTAAAATCGAGTAAAAAAGGAATATGTGGATTACAAAAGTCGTTATCATTAAATATAAATATAAATTATTTCAAAGTTCTGTGTCTCATGGGAACTCATTCGTGCCCAGATATTCACAATAGTTATCATCAATATAATATAAAATTGTTTTTTATTCACAACGAAATGAAATAGATCGTATTCCTGTCTCCTGAAAGTGACATATCTTACCAACTAGTACCAAGTTAATAAACGAAGGTATATTTATAACAAGTTTCACCATAATCATTAACAAAAATCTCGGAATCTGTTCTAAAACCTCTTATAAACCTCCAACACTATCACCAACACAGTCTCTCCACCTCACCACCACCAATTTCGTCTCCATCACAACCAAACCCTTCGCTTCTCGAGAGGTCTCACCTCCCTACCCACATCCAGGGGATATTCCCCCAGCCTGGGGTCACCCGCCTCTACCCTACCACCCAGAGCACCCTATTCTTGACTCGTAGCCAAACTGGTTCTTCTTCGTTTATTCTTGCTTGATTTTTCTAATTCTCTTGCTCTGTCGCGCTTATGTTATTATTATTATTATTATTATTATTATTATTATTATTATTATTATTATTATTATTATTAGCTAAGCTACAACACTAGTTGGAAAAGCAGGATGCTATTAGCCCAAGGGCACCAACAGGGAAAAATTGTCCAGTCAGGAATGGAAATAAGGAAATATATAAACGAAATATGAAGCAATGAACAATTGAAATAAAATATTTGAAAAACATTAACGTTAAAACAGACATTTCACATACAAACTATAGGGAGATTTATGTCAGCCTGTTCAACATTAAAACATTTGTTGCAAGTTTGAACTTTTGAAGTTTACCGATTCAACCACCCGATTAGGAAGATCATTCCATAACTTGGTCACAGCTGGAATAAAACTTCTAGAAAATTGTGTAGTATTGAGTTACATGATGGAAAAGGCCTGACTATATATATATATATATATATATATATATATATATATATATATATATATATATATATATATATATATATATATATATATACACGTAAAATATGGTTAATATTAGTTTTAAAAATATTCCACGCTTAGAAAAGTGTCATAAAAGATAGAATAATAAAAATGTATATTCTTTGCATTACCCAACAAGAATATATACATTAACATGGTCTTCCATTGCCTTGGGTTAGAGTTCTAT
This sequence comes from Palaemon carinicauda, assembly GCF_036898095.1. Classification (NCBI taxonomy): domain Eukaryota; kingdom Metazoa; phylum Arthropoda; class Malacostraca; order Decapoda; family Palaemonidae; genus Palaemon; species Palaemon carinicauda. The sequence goes on from NC_090727.1 coordinate 27,499,868, forward strand.
TGCTTTATGGTACACTCAGACGCACAATTCTAGCTGTTTCCTTATTTCCTTTCATCACTGGGCTAATTTCCCTGTTGGAGACCTTGGGCTTATAGCATACTGCTTTTCAAACTAGGGTTGTAGCTTAACTTGCAATAACAACAACAACAAAAACAACAAAAATAATGATAATGATATTAATGTTAATGTTATTAACAACAACAACAACAATAATAATAATAATAATAATAATAATAATAATAATAATAATAATGTGAAACAGAGTTGAAAGCACTGATTTTTTTCTCTTGCAACTTCTTTAGAAATAGTGTACACCATCCGTCAAACCTGGTGGCTAAATATTTAGATGGATATATACACACAAATTCAACCCTTTCCACCTCATCCCACTTTCCTAACTACGACCCCTTTCACCAATGTATGACTAGTCCCTCTCCCACCTACACGAGAGACGGGGAGAGACCGAGAAATTGCGTCTTGCCTCCGGAAGTGACCGGTAATGAATAAATAGATACACTTTCAACTGGGCTCTACAAGGCACTAGAAGAGCTGGAAGACCCAGGCATACATGACTGACGAATATGAAGCTTAAAGTAGATGATGACGAATGGAGAAGTAGTGGTATAAATGCTCAAGTTAGAGACGACTGGCGAAGTTTAACCGAGGCCCTTTGCGTCAATAGGCATAGGAGAAAATGGAGATGATCTTAGATATCTATCTATCTATCTATCTATATATATATATATATATATATATATATATATATATATATATATTGTTTGTATATATAGCCAGAGACTTGCTCTTTATTATACAGGGGAGATATAGAATCTAATTAATCTGATAGAGGTTTCTTCATTTCCTTACCATGAGTTTCAATATGACAAGGAAGACAATTGCTGACGAATTTACCAAGATTATCATGCTCCATTTACGAACAGAGAGAGAGAGAGAGAGATACACCAAAAGCGTTAGCCTGCACTTTACATTATTATTACTAGCTAAGCTACACCCTAGTTGGAAAACCAGGAAGCTAAAAGCTCAAAGGCCCCAACAGGGAAAAATAGCCCAATGAAATGAATAAGCTACAAGAGTGGTGATATTCAAAATAAATTAAGATCAGTAACGGCATTAAAATAAATCTTTCATAAATAAACTATGAACTTAGGTCGGACTGTTCAACATACCAACATTCACTGCAAGTTTGAACTTTGTTCCACCGATTTAGCACACAGTTACAAAGATAATTTTACTACCATAAAAAAACATGGAAATGTTTTGTATTCGGTATCATATTAATAAGTGTCATTTACAGGCTTTAACAAATAAGTAAAAATTGACCTCCAAAATTGACACGCCATCAACCGTCATCGGTTCAAATCTCGTCCAATCGTTCCATGGAGTCCAGTGAGCCAAAGTTAGCGAGTTATCTCTCCTTCTCCTCAGTTACACATTCAAAACATGAAGTTGACGAATGTGCTTGGTTATGGAATAAGATTTCCATACAAGTTTTATCTCTAAAACTAATTTCATCTCAATTTTGATAGAATAAGCGACATAAATATAGTATTGGACTATCACACTAAAGCTGAAACTAGAGAGGCACTCAGTAGAAAGCAATTGTGTCTTCGCCACGCCAAGCAGCAGTCTTATTCGCTCTGAAACTCCACAGCATAATTGTACTTCGATGTATTTTTTTCAAAATCTAATGGATTTGTCCTTGGGTCTTACCATACCCCACAGGTCCACCAAGTTTCGTTTGAATAGCTTCAATAGTTTTGGCATAACGTCATTCACAAACAAATAACAAACTGATAAAATACATAGCATATTACCACACAGAATATCACGTAATCACATTCATTTATTCATATTTTAAAATTACATAATTCACAACATGATATTTCGTAGTAGTCGCAAAAGATGTTTATTTGTTATAATAATAGTTTAACATTTGGTTCATATATATATATATATATATATATATATATATATATATATATATATATTTGAAGCAGCAAATACGAATAAATATAATGTAACAATAGAGAAAAAGTTGGAGTGACCAAATATAGTCTAGGAAATTGGCGGGAAGTTGCATGGCCATGTGTCTGTGGTTACGGTTGATGGCGTTTCAATTTCAGTGGTCAATATTTACTTATTTGTCGGACGTGTGAATGTCCTGTTTTAATGTGATACCAATTATGATACATTACACGTTTTTCATAATCTTGGATTCACTATGTATAACCTGTAATAGGTTTTCAAAGAGATATTAAGTGTAGGCCAACGTCTTCGGTGTGTGTGTGTGTGTGTGTGTGTGTGTGTGTGTGTGTATAGGCCATTGCGAATGTTTAAGGCTGTCCAGCAAATCCTCTTTAAGATTTTACATTAACATTTTTATTTGATCAACGTAGATGTTTTGATTGATTAGTTTTGGCTATGTGGCCCTGTTCATTACGTTCAGGTGAACTGAGTTACTTGAATAGGAAAAGGGAAACCTAATAAATATGTAGGTTAGACCCATTTGTACAAACATGTTCACAGACACACACACACACACACACACACACACACAAATTTCAGGTTCAAACAGGGTATTGAGCACATTCCATTCATATGTGAGACTCATTATTCCTCTTAACTAAGAAATGTTAAGTATATGTGTTACACCTATTCAAGTACACAGTTATTGAAGTGACATTATAATTAATTAATTTATTATTATTATTATTATTATTATTATTATTATTATTATTAACTGATTAAATCCATATGGGATTCATTGGCTAGATACATCAAAGGCTAGCCAGTTCCTTGTGATGCGCAGTGCCTATCTCACTAAGGTAAAGGTCCCCTGCCGGTTCATACTCATTCCAGTAAGATCATCCGCGAGGCATCAGGGTTAAAAGTCGAAAAGACATCTTGTATATCGCCTTAAACCCAATCGGTCATCCTGCTGCCAGTCACCATGAGAAATTCATCATCATCATCATCTCCTCCCACACCTATTGACACAAAGTGCCTGGGTTAGATTTCGACAGCAGACTCTATCTTGAGCTTTTAAATCAATACTTACCCATTCATCATCTCCCACTTCACGCTTCATAGTCCTCAGTCATGTAGGCCTGGGTCTTCCAACTCTTCTAGCGCCTTCTGGAGCCAAGCTGAGCGTATGATGATTAGTTCACTACATGGCTGAGGACTATGAAGAGTGAAGTAGGAGACAATGAAGGGAGAAGTATTGATTTAAAAGCTCAAGATAGAGACGACTGGCGAAATCTAATAGAGGCCCTTTGCGTCAATGGGAGTAAGAGATGATGATGATTATTATTGATATAAATGAAAAGATTTCAAATTATTATGGTTCGGATTTCTTAATATTTAGATAACATGTTATTCCCAAAGCACTCAAATTGGGAGACCCTTTACGATCTTCCTCTAAGTTGAACGATATTTTCATAATATTTCGCCCAATGAAAATAGGAATTTTTCTCTGAATTGAGCGATAGTTTCATATTGCTTCAATCTTTTGAAAGAGTTGGAGATTTTAGGAAAGATTTTGAGGACAAATTGCAGAATATGAAAATTGTTTGTTAGTGGATATATATATATATATATATATATATATATATATATATATATATATATATATATATATATATATATATATATATATATATATATATATATATATATATGTGTGTGTGTGTGTGTGTGTGTAAATTTAGCTTTAATTCTGTTAATCATAACTTTATTTGAGGAATTTATGCTTTATTTTAGTGTAGGCCTAAGAGACGTGTTTACAGATGCCTATTCCATGCTTAAAACTGTCAAATTTTTACAATGATAACTACTTATGCGAAGTCGAAGTTAGAATTAAAGACATTCGAACACTAGATACGTCTCCTTCACGATTAGGATAAAGTAAATGGACTGATATCTATAGCTAGACTTACGCTATTGTTTCTATGTAGATTTTCTTTAGTATTTGAATAATTTTGGCATAATTCCCTGAGAAGATAATTATTTTGTTCTTGCAGTTAGTCTAGTGAAATGGGATAGGAGAGAGACAGGGCTGTTGGGATGGGATAGTACTAACATCTACGGTCCGTTGCAAGGAGCAGCTTGTTATGGTAAATGTGCATTCGTGTGTGTATGTTTGTTCAAGGCTAGTACCTTTAACATGTAAGATTTCTAGACGTTATTAAGTCTATTTGAAAATATACATTTGAACATTTGCATTTTATAATGTAGGGGAAAATGGAACAGATAACATAACGAAAATATCAATAAATGACACATGATGAACAAAATAGAAATGTTGACGTTTCAAAAATCGAATGATTCTAGTGAGCAGCGTTGCCAAATTTCCTCCTAACAACATTATTCCCCTTAATAACACTGATACTGCATTAGACGTTCCATTTACATTTGGCACATGCGAGGCTAACCAAAGACTATGCTTTAGCATTATAGAGAAAATATTAATTATAATTCTCTCTCTCTCTCTCTCTCTCTCTCTCTCTCTCTCTCTCTCTCTCTCTCTCTCTCTTAAATCTATGCTGTCCAACCTCTCGGATTCTTACTTCGTGTCGATCTCTGAGTTGTCCAAATATGTTCATATTTATTAATAAATAAAAATAATGGTTATATATAATAACATAATTACAAATATGAAGATATTCAGAAGATAAATGCGTCTACAAACAATGCATGGAGAGAGAGAGAGAGAGAGAGAGAGAGAGAGAGAGAGAGAGAGAGAGAGAGAGAGAGATTTTACGTAATAAAGTCTCAGAGATATTGCGGTTTCCGTTGCCAGAATAGGATGAATTGGAAAGCAATAATTATTGGGTCCTGTTGATAGAAGAATTTCCGTATAGAATTTGACTCGTCTCTCCCACCGTCTCGTCCGGTTGCACATTTTATTATTATTATTATTATTATTATTACTTGCTAAGCTACAACCCTAGTTGAAAAAGCAGGATACTATAAGCCCAGGGGCTCCAACAGGGAAAATAGCCCTGTGAGGAAATGAAAAAAAGGGAAATTAAATATTTTAAGAAGAGTAACAACATTACAATAAATAAATACCTATAAAAATTCAAAAACTTCAAAAAAACAAGAGGAAAAGAAATAAGATATCAGAGGGCCCTAGTGTATCCTCAAGCAAGAGAACTCTAACCCAAGGCAGTGGAAGACCATGGTACAGAGGTTATGGCACTACCCAAGACTAGAGAACAATGGTTTGATTTTGGAGTGCCCTTCTCCTAGAAGAGCTGCTAATATTGTGCGTTCTGACAACCAACTACTTATAGACTACGCTCTCTCTCTCTCTCTCAATTAGCAACACGAAACTAAATCAGTTTTAGTTCTCATTAAGCACACAGAGAGAGAGAGAGAGAGAGAGCGTCTCTATGAGAACTTGTTCGTTTCCTTCAATGCCAGAAGGGCGTATGTGCCATTGGGAGGATTTCCTTCTCTATTCCCTCGTCTTTAAGGTCGATGATAACTCATGAGTAGTTTCGTTTTACTGCATATCGATAGGTCTACTTTTTTAGAAACTATTTGAAAATTGTCATTTTGTAATAAATGTGAAAATTTTATCGATAATATTATAAAAATTATCGATAAATGACACATTATGAACAAAATAAAAATGCTTTTATTTCAGACAAAGAATAATCCGAGTGATAGATGAGCAGTTGCCATATTACCTCCTGACGACATTATTTCCTTAAGTAATATTGATACTGGAGATATATATATATATATATATATATATATATATATATATATATATATATATATATATATATATATATATATATATATATATATATATAGGCTATATCGAATCCCCGGCTGTTGTCTATTCAAGCAAAACTACCCACACATAAGCCGGACGTCATAAAGAGCATCGAGGCCTATGCACACAAAACGATATATTCACTTATTGGGTCCAGATATCTTTTGCATAACATAAGATACACATTCTCAGTTAGAATTTATTATATATCATAATAAACAAAATCCCCCCCAAAAGGTAAGTAATTACATAACATTTTAATATTTTAGTGTTTATCCAGTTACCTTGAACAATCTGTTCTCACCCTTACGACGTCAGGCAGTAAGGGCGATTATTTCCCTTGTTGTTTTAAGTAATGGTATATATATCTTTTTAACGGAAGAATTTTCGCAGAGAGAGAGAGAGAGAGAGAGAGAGAGAGAGAGAGAGAGAGAGAGAGAGAGATTAAACTCTCAAATGCACATAGAGGTTTCTCGTTCATATAGAGCCCAACGAAATATTCTGTGGTTTATCCCGGATAAATTGGCTCAGCAATAGGACGTTCATACTCTCTCTCTCTCTCTCTCTCTCTCTCTCTCTCTCTCTCTCTCTCTCTCTCATCGTAAGGTTACTCTTGGTCAGGAACACTTTATAGACTCACACTGCTGTTTTTTTTTACATCATTATTTGTTGTCTACCTATTTATGAGAGAGAGAGAGAGAGAGAGAGAGAGAGAGAGAGAGAGAGAGAACGCTCGCATTTCAAGTACAACACATCCTAGTTTCAAGTGTCACATGTTATGGAAGGAAAAATAATACTTCTAAGACACTTTCTACTTATAAAACTTACACCAGAGATATTTTGAACCAATTACTTTACAGGAGGTTTACTTATGCATGAGGTTATAAAAGTCACACCTACACATTCTAAAGATCACATTCACACACACACGCACACACACACTACCTATCATGCCTCTATGTCAATGCGTGATATGATGTGTGGACAGACTGTTGGTTATGCGTGATTTTGTGGGTATTTTAGCAAAGAAACATCCTTGCCTAGCAATCTGCTGGACGAGGATTCGAGACACACTCAGGTCGAATAGTTTTTCTGAAACATCACCATCCTTGTGAGCTAAGGATGGGGGGAAGTTTGGGGGAGCCTATAGGTCTACCTGTTGAGCCATCAGCAGCCATTGCCTGGCTCTCCCTGGTCAACTAAAACACTGGTTGGAAAAGCAGGATGCTATAAGCCCAATTTCTCCACAAAGGTAAAATAGATCAGTGAGGAAAGGAAATATATAAATTATAAGAGAAGTAATGAAAAATTAAAATTGAGAGAGAGAGAGAGAGAGAGTGTGTGTGTGTTAAGCAACTTTTGTGCATATCACTTGGTCAAGGATCACATGAATGAATGAATGAATGATGTCTAGGGTACATAAGATATATGTACTTTAATGTTATTGTTTTATAAATATTTTATTTTTACTTGTTTCCTTTCCTCGCTGGGCTATTTCCCCTGTTGGGGCCCTACTTTTCCTACTAGGGTTGTACAGATGCAGTTGAAATCTCGTTTTGAAGCTTAAACCTTTTATTTTTACAATTAGGAACATTAAATGCACATTAAACGAACATAGATGTAAGATAAACCTTATAAATAATTTAAACGATTTACAGTATTGCGGGTTGAATGAGAATATAGGCCTAGTGTGGTTGTTTCTTTGAATATTGAAACATTTCTTTAGTTCGGGTCAAACTCTTCCATTCAATATGAATAAAAAGTTAATTTGATATTTAATATAGATAATAATAGACACAATCTACTGAAGACAAATAATTACATAATAAATATTGTAAAGTATCTCTGTTTATATTCAGTTCCATGGAGCAAACTGTTCTCACTCTTATGATGTCACACATTAAGGATGATTATTTCCGTTGATTTTTTTTTTTACAATGGTATACGTTCTTTTTTAACAGGAATTTTGGCATATGTGGATCATGTATATATGGAGAGAGAGAGAGAGAGAGTTGATTTAACACTAAAGAATCACAAGACGAAGTCATAGGATTTCTCGTCTCCAAGTCCAAACGTTTGATTCGATTTGGCATCGGCTTCGTTTTTTTAATTTAGATTTAATTCTCTTAATCATAACTTTATTAGAAAAATTTATGCTATGTGTTAGTTTAGCCCTAAATTAATTGATTTGCAGATGCCTATTCCATGCCTAAAACCGTAAAACGTTTATAGTGATAACTGCTTATGCAGAGTCGAAGTTAGAATTAAAGACATTCGAATACAACATACTCCTATTTCGCGTTAGGATAAAGCAGTCTGTAAGTGAGTCCTGGGATTAAGTGAATTTCTATGATACGTAAAACTAGGCCTACTCCATTGTTTTCTATGTAGGTTTTCTCTGTCGTTTGGATAATTTTGGCTTAATTACCTGAGAAGATAATTCGTTTTTCTTGCAGTTAGTCCAGTGCAATGGGATAGGACTAACATCTACGGTCCGTTGCAAGGAGCAGCTTGGTATTGTAAATGTGTGTGTGAGCGTGCGTATGTTTGTGCAAGCATAATACCTTGAACATTCAGATTTCTAGACGTTAATAAGTCGATTTGAAAATTTATATGTTTGGAGATTTGCATTTTATAATGTAGGGGAAATAATACAGATAATATAATGAAAATGACAATAAATGACACATTATAAACAAAATTAAACTAATTGATATTTAAAAAATAAATGATTCGAGTGACAGATGAGCAGCGATGCCAAATTTCTTCCTAATAACATTATTTCCCTTACTAATATTGATACTGGATTAGACATTATATTTACATTTGGCAGCAAGTGAAGATAATCAAAACAATGTTTTAAATATGATAGGGAATACATGGAATAAAATCTCTCTCTCTCTCTCTCTCTCTCTCTCTCTCTCTCTCTCTCATTCGATATCTTTTCCTCTTATTCCTTTGTTCTTTAATACCAATATCCTTTGCCTCTGGGTATATATGAAAAGTAATTGTGTGTTCATGCATGGATATAGGGACAAATCTGAGAGAGAGAGAGAGAGAGAGAGAGAGAGAGAGAGAGAGAGAGAGAATAAGTTCGAGTGTAATCCTACGCAATAGACCAAAGTCCATGTGATTAGCTTTCCTATTTTCATTGTGACGTAAGGTAGCTTCTTCCCCCATCGGCCTCTGCTCTAAAATCGAAAGACATAATAATGAATTAAGTCTTTATTATGATGAAAAAGGTCTTTCATTATAAATCATAATCTGCCCATGACATAAGGGAGTGGAGAGGCAGGGTTGACTAGGCCTATTCTACCAGACACCATTCCTCTCCCTCTTTCTTCTCCAACAATCTTCAACATACTTTGACCTAATATTATTCCTCCAACAAATTTCTCCAACAATCTACCTCCAACAGTCAATCTCCACCAATCTTTCGTGAGTCTCGCCCAGTCCTTCAATGCTCCCACAATTTCAAAACTAGGTCCCTCACAGTTTTCCTCCAACACCTTATATTCAACTCTCTCTCTCTCTCTCTCTCTCTCTCTCTCTCTCTCTCTCTCTCTCTCTCGAAATATAACGTAAATATCATTTTGTTTAAAACTTGATTTGGGATTAATTTTAGTTTCGATCTTATTTTTATGAGTTATTTTGTTAGATCTATTCATAAGTCGCCTCTATCTCGCTCTCTCTCTCTCTCTCTCTCTCTCTCTCTCTCTCTCTCTCTCTCTCCTTTCACTTACTCGAGAATTAGCATAAAAAAATTCGCTGGTTTTAATTTTAACATATCCTAGATATCATTTCGATCCCAGTTTTCGATGTTGATTAGTTAGTAGTAACCTTCAGTTATACCTTTGTAACATTCATTTTCACTCCTCCCTTCTTTTCCCCTACCTTTTCCCCTCCCTTCTTTTCCCCTACTTTTCCCCCTCCCTTCTCCCTTTACTTCCTTTCTCTCTTTTCGCGTTTTAACATAAAATTCTTCTCTTGAAGTCACAGCGCAACATCTAAAAATAGATCGCCTCACGATTATCATGCACATGTTCTTCTCAATTCCCCCTCCCTGTTTTCCCCCTCTCCTCCCGTTGAATGAACATAAATAATAATGCTTGAAATTATATTCATATTAATTTTAGTCGCCTCCCCTTCCTCTCCCCTCCTGCCATACAGCGTAATACTAAGTTTGCTCTCTTACCAGTGTCCGAGGTAGAATCCCTCAAGCATTTAGGAACTATGATCTCTCTAATACAGGGTCTTTAGAATTCGAGTTTAAAGATTGAAAAAAGCTAATCAGACAATGACTACGTTAAGTAAAAATCAAAACGCCTCTAATGACATATAGAAGTCAGGCTTTATATCAGTTTGGTGAGATCGGCGTTACTCTAACGACACTAGTCATGTTATGACAATGAAACATTAAGTGATTTGTAGATTTGAGAACAAAACCCTCAGAATAATATTGGGAGTTGAATGGCAGGACAGGATTGGAAATGAAACTATAAGAGAGATTACTCGAGTGCCAAATGTGGATGAGTTCATGGAGAGGGGGTAGATGGAGATGGTTTGGGCATGCTCTTCGCACTCCCCAAGAAAGATTAGTTCACCGAACTTTTAACTGGGCTCCACAAGGCACCAGAAGAGTTGGGAGACCCAGGCCTACATGGCTGAGACTATGAGGCGTTAAGTCGATGATGATGAATGGAGTAGTATTGATTTAAAAGCTGAAGATTGAGACGACTGGCGAAATCTAAGCTAGGCCCTTTGCGTCAGAGAGAGAGAGAGAGAGAGAGAGAGAGAGAGAGAGAGAGAGAGAGTCTGCATGTTCCTGAATTGCTAAAATAACCATCTAAGATTCAAAATTGCACTAGGTAAAAAAACCATATTGAACTAGGAAGGCACTCAGAGTGCTTATTTCGGTCGACATTTTGCTTGCCCTTGACCTTTGACCTAGGACTTTCAAAACTGAATCGCTTCAACGTATCAATATAACAATTAATCCCTGAAAGTTTCACTACTCTGTAAGTAAAATTGTGGCCAGGAAGTTGTTCACAAACAAACAGACAAACACACAAATAGGGGCGAAAACATAACCTCCTTCCAACTTCGCTAGCGAAGGTTACAAGTGATAAGAAATTTCGAAAAGAATAACTCGAAATATTTCGTTTTAATTGCTTTAGTGGGTAACAATTATTCAACTAAACCGAGATTAAAAACATCATAAAAAAAAATCACCTAAATTACATACATATACATACACATACATACATACACACACATACATGCACTGTATATATACCTCGAAAGCAAGAGAATTTATTCAGAAACGCATTAGATATGTGCATAACAATTAGATTAGGCCTAACCAAACATGTAGTTACTCTCTCTCTCTCTCTCTCTCTCTCTCTCTCTCTCTCTCTCAACGGATTTGACTGAAGAAATTATTACCACTTTTGCTTAGATCTGAAAAATTATTAGAAATATACCAAAAGCGTTAGCCTGTACTTAATGCCGTTACTGATTTTAATATATTTTGAATAACACCTCTCTTGTAGTTTTTTCATTTCATTGGGCTATTTTTCCCTGTTGGGGCCTTTGAGCTTATAGCTTCCTGGTTTTCCAACTAGGGTTGTAGCTTAGCTAGTAATGATAGTATTAAAATAGACCTTTCATGTATAAAATATGAACTCAGGTCCGCCTGTTCAACATACAAACATTCACTGCAAGTTTGTACTTTCGAAGTTCCACCGATTCAGCTGCACAGTCAGGAAGTACTGTACATTTTACTTCCATACAAAACATGGAAATGTATTATATTCGATATCACATTAAAAAAATGTGTCATTTACAGGCTCAACAAATGAAAAATTGACACGCCATCAACCGTCATTGGTTTAATCTCGTCAAATCGTTGCAGCTAGTCAAATGAGCCGAAGTTGACGAATGTGCTTGATTATGGAATAAGATTTCCATACAGGTTTTATCTCTAAAACTAATTTCATCTCGGTTTTGATAGAATAAGCGACATAAATATAGTATTGGATTATCAACACTAAAGCTGAAACTAGAGAGGCACTCAGTAGTAGAAAGCAATTGTGTCTTCGCCGCGTCAAGCAGCAGTCTTATTTTGCTCTTAGGGCTCGGCCAGACCAAGCGTGATGAGCGGCGAGGTTAGCGGCATGACTCGGGCGGCAAGCCAGCGACAAAATGTTGGGTGGCCACACCGGAACCGCCACACCTCTCTTGCCTCCTCACTCCCAGCTGATAGCCTTCCTCGTCAACATGACGATGGTGTCTGAGTAGGAAATGACTTTCGATTGAAAATCGTTATTTTAATCTGAACTATAAATTACACAAGCGTCTGGATTCACGATTTTAACAAACAGAGAATGGAAAATAAGTTAATTTTGAAATTAATGTTGCCAGTCTCGTTTGTACGGCGACAGATTTAATGAATATCTGCATATTTCACAAGTCTTTTGATTCTTTGATGGCAACACCCTTCCTGGATTCAGACAAAAAAAAAAAACAAACATCGAACTATAGACAACCTCAATCTCTCTCTTACCAGCTATTATAATTGGTTCAAATATGATAAAGTTCACGAAAAATCATTGTCCCTTTCATTCCAGAATTAACCAGCAGTTGCATAAGATATATTGTTTAAATGTACATATGATTCTTTTCACATTTGAAATTTTTCTCTCTCTCTCTCTCTCTCCTCTCTCTCTCTCTCTCTCTCTCTCTCTCTCTCTCTCTCTCTCTCTCTCTCTCTATATATATATATATATATATATATATATATACAGTATATATATATATATATATATATATATATATATATATATATATATATATATATATATATATAACTAAATGGTGATTAAATAGGTCACAAAATACAAAAATGCGTAGGCCTACCCACTATTTTATTACCATCCATTTGCAGTTGATTGCCATAACTTCCATTTATTTAATTTATTTTTGTTTTCCGAAACACCTCCCAATAAATTGTTGATTAGTTATGGCTGGAAACGAACAACTGATGAAAAATGGCGTAATCTTGGGTGAAGGAAGACGCTCGAGCCGCCGCGATTTTTTAAAACATGAAACATAGTGTGGCGGCAACTGCATCGGCTTGAGGCTTCCCGCGTCTCCTATCTGGCCACCTACATAAGATACCTAAGGTTTCAATTATCAGGTGGAACCTCTTGCCGCTAACCTTGCCGCTAGCCGCGCTTGGTCTGGCCCAGGGCCCTTAGACTCCACTGCCTAATTGTACTTCGATGTATTTTTTTTTTTTTTTTTCAAAATCTAATGGATTTATCCTTGGGTCACATACCCCACAGGTCCACCAATTGTTCGTTTCCAGCCATAACTAATCAACAATTTATTGGGAGGTGTGTGTGTGTGTGTGTGTGTGTGTGTGTGTGTGTAATGAACCGAATGTTAAACTATTATTATAACAAATAAACATTTTTTGCGACTACTACGAAATATCATGTTGAGAATTATGTAATTTTGACGTAATGTCATTCACAAACAAATAACAAACTGGTAAAATATGCAGCATATTTTCTCATAGAATATCACGTAATCACATTCATTAATCATATTTTAAAATTACATAATTCTCAACATGATATTTCGTAGTAGTCGCAAAAGATGTTTGTTAATGCATTTTACAGTGTCATGTTGGAGATTGCGAAATACCTTCGTGAAATTCTCACCTCATAAAATCCTCTAATGGGAGCTGGTGACAGAGAAGAATGTAAGCCACTAAGATTTGTGTGTTGCATCGATAAACTTGTTATATTCCAATAACTTAGTTGAATTTGAATTATAGTGAAAAATATACTTTTAAATACCCGAGTCTCTCTCTCTCTCTCTCTCTCTCTCTCTCTCTCTCTCTCTCTCTCACACACACACAAACAAACACACACAAAACCAACCAACAAAACAAACAAAAACCAGGCCATCAACCAACCAACCGAAACAAACCACACTAAACCGAATCAATACAAAACCTAACCAAACAACCATAAAACAAAACTAAACAAAACAGAAAACCCAAACTAAACCAAACCAAACCAAATCAAGCCATACCAAACCAAACCAACACTACAACCAAAACCAAACCAAACTCAAAGCAAGCGAAAAAAACCCAAATCAAACCAAACCAGACCAAACCCAAAACCAAACAGAAATCAAACCCAAATTGATAAAAAAAACTGAAACCATAGCCAAAACCAAATAAAAACAAAACCAACCCAAACCAAATAAATACCAAACCAAAACCACAGCCAAATTCAAAACCAATATGAAAACCAAACCAAACGCAATCCAACCCAACCCAACAAGAACCAAACCCATACCAAATCCAACCAAATTCAAACCAAACCAAACCGAAACAAAACTAACCAAAACCAAAATCATTACCCAACCAAACCAACCTCAAACCAATCCAAACTGAAACCAAACTAAAACAAAACTAAACAAAACCAAAACACCGAACTAAAACCAAACAAAGCCAAACTTTCTGCAAGTTTGAACTTTCGAAGTTCCACCAATTCAGCTGCACAGTTACAAAGATCATTTTACTACCATTACAATACAGGGGAATGTATTATTTTCGATATCATATTAATAAGTGTCATTTACAAGCTCTAACAAATAAGTAAAAATTGACCTCCAAAATTGACACGCCATCAACCGTCATCGGTTCAAATATCGTCCACCCGTTCCATTGAGTCCAATGAGCCGAAGTTAGCGAGTTATCTCTCCTTCTCCTCACTCACACATTCAAACCATGAAGTTGACGAATGTGATTGATTATGGAATAAGATTTCCATACAAGTTTTATCTCTAAAACTAATTTCATCTCAATTTTGATATAACAAGCGATCATGAATATTTCATTGGACTATTATCAACACTAAAGACTAAAGCTGAGACGGTTTGTGGTGAGGACTGATAAGATGTGTGAGAGAGAGCAATGGAAAGTAACAATCGTGAAATATCAAAAAATCAGTTTAGGGAAATATTTGAAACATGAACTATTTTATCTATATACTTCTGTCTATAAAATGTTTTGGTAAAATGATATCATTAATGTAGAATTGGAAACTTTGCATGGAAAACATGATAACATTTCTATGTAGGTCTAAAGCCAGCCTGACACTTGCACGAATTTGTGGCACGCATTGGCACGCCTTTTGTCGTGAACTGGAGTGAACGACGCGGGAACTGGCGTGAACATGTCGTGAACGGTGCGTGGCATGCGTGCCATGCGTGGCGAGAATTTTGAAATGTTCAAAATTTGTATATATATATATATATATATATATATATATATATATATATATATATATATATATATACAGTGACCTGACTAAGTCCTTTCTTCAGAAGTGTACAAGAAGCGACTTTCTTTTGGTTAAGACTTCCTGGTAGTGTGAAGCAATGTTAGAGAGCAAGCAGTGTTTTAATTCGCCCTTTGCAAAGAATGAAGGAAAGAAGGCAAGCAATACATCTGCCTTGATGCAAAGACAGGAATGCGACATGATCTCAATCGACTAATTGAAATTGAAATAGACAATGTTAAAAAGACTGCAGAAGATTCTTGTCTCCTTTAAAAGTATATATCATGAAAATAACAGTGGAAGACACACCAGTAAAAAAGAAAAAAAAAACATTGAATAAGGGTAAGTGTCTTTGTTGCATTGAGCTCATTATTTATTTGAAACCTTTCAATCAATTTGCATTGCAATTGGACACGGTAGGACGGCAATCTCACTCCTAAAGAAGTACGCATCCCTAAAGGATATTATGTTTTCATTGTAAAGGTTTCTGGGTCAGAACTGAATTTACTTATTTCAATGAGAATCAAATATAGAAATAATTATATTGTTCCTCACGAGGAGGAGGAAATGGAAAGTCACTTTGAAGGGAGGAAAGAATTTGGGGAAGAGATAAAAACGAAACAGCCAAAGAAATCGTCCTAATTGTATCATTTAGATCACTTTGTTGTTGATCAAATCTTATATCATCATTCTTCTTTCTACGTAAAACTGATCTTGTTACATAATGTTTCCACCAGGTACTAATAAAGTTATAATAAGACGTTTTGTAAGCTAGTTTGTATTTGTTTCCTTTATCGGGTCCCGTCATTACTGAATTCAAGCTGTAGGACCCCCTCTCTTATCCCTAAACGCATTTTAAGAAAATATCCACAGGAGCATTGTACGTAACCATTTGAAAATATCACGGTAGTTTACAGCAGTAACTTTATGGTTGTGGTGGTCTATTGGAAACGTCCCTGCCTGTCGTTCTGCCGGACGGGAGATTGAGTCACGCTCAAGTTCGATAGTTTCTTATAGCGTCTACAACGTCACCCTACTTGTAAGCTAAGGATAGGTCGTTTGGGGAAGCCTATAGGTCTACTTGCTGATTCATCAATAGCCACTGCCTGGCCATCCCCGGTTTTAGTTTGGGTTGAGAAAGGGTTTGTGCCCTAATCATACGTCGTAGGTAGTACGTTTGCCAGGGCACCAGCCACCATTGAGATACTACTGCTAGAGAGTTATTCAGTCCTTTGACATGGCCACACTGGATCCTTCACTCTGGTTATTTCTTATTTTTCCTTTGCCTACAAATACTCCGAAGTTAGGCTTATTGTTTCGCACATTCTCCCTTGTCCTCATACACCTGTCAACACTGAGATTTCCAAACAACGCCGTAATAGTTCAGTGGCTACTAAACTCTTGGCAAGGGTAGAAGAGACACTTTATCTATGGCAAGTAGTTCTTCCAGAAGAACACTGCAAATGAAATCATTGTTCTATAGTCTTGGGTAGTGCCATAGCCTATAGTTTTATAGGCTCTTTGACCTCTATTTGAAGGTGTCTTTCCTCTGGCACTAGAGGATCGTTGGCCTCTATTTGAAGGTGCATTACCGCTAGCACAAAAGTTCTCTGACCTCTGTGTTGAGGTGTCAAACTTCTAGCATTAGAGGTTCTTTGACCTAGATTTGAGGAACCTTACCGCTTGCATTAGAGGCTCTTTGACCTTTATTTTGAGGTGCCATACTTTTAGCATCAGAGGCTCTTTGACCTCTATTTTGAGGTGCCTTACCAATGGCATTAGAGGCTTTTTGAGCTCTTTTTTTTGAGGGGTTGTACTTCTAGCATTTTAGGTTCTTTAACCTCTATTTTGAGAGTCCGAGTAGTTTAGTTATACGTCTGGCAATGCCGCTGAGCATGACCGTAAGCGCATATATATATATATATATATATATATATATATATATATATATATATATATATATATATATATATATATATATATATACATATATCCAGAGACTTGCTCTTTATTATTCAGAAGTGATATGTGTTGAGAAGAAGATTCTTAAAGAGTTTTAGATTGAAATGTAAAATAGATTTAGTTTATGTTTTTAAGAAATGAAACTTTGATTTCACCCGTCTTCCGAAAAGTTGTGTTGAGTGTCTCCCAGCAGAGAAGAAACTTCATGGAAATGAGCGAAGAAAATCCCTCCGTGGCGGAGACCTCCTTCAAGTTCAACGCTTCCTGGTTTTAGAGGAAGTGAAAGAAGGAAAGTTGGCCCTACGACGATTCCATTCCGCTGCATTTGGCATTTTTCAATGGGACCGAGCGAAAGGGATGGATGGCCCTTGGAGGGGGAGACGCCAACACTTTTTCAGGGGGAATTTGAGGCTCAGGATTTTTTATTGGTGTTAGTAGAAAATTAATTATCCTCGCAATATAATAAAGAGCAAAGGGCAGACAACACACACACACACACACACACACACACACACACACACACTTTGGATGATATTAATGTAAATGAAAAGGACTCCTAAAATGTATAAAAGTGATATTGAACTGCAAAGATACCTTGCTTGGGTATTAGCCCACCTCCCCTATATTTGTTTTTTTGTGAAAGGGAATTATGAAGAGGGTTTATTTTTATTAAATTGTAGATTTTTGTCTGGTAAACGAAGTAAATCAATGTAAGTGTTGAGAGTCGATTTATGTTATATACTTACATGTTATTTATAATAAATAAGCACTGTCACTCATTACCAGATGTCATCGTTTTAATGGAAACTAATCTAATTCCATCGTCCAATCAAATATTTCTGATGTAACATTGTGAAAGTCAAATGCAAATGAATTTATATGTAACAGTGAAGTTGTGTGCGTTTTAAATGTATAAAGTAAGAGACGAGAAATGGACGATTATAATTAAAGGGAGCCTCCATCCAATTGTAAAGAAGGAATGACTTAAGAGATTTATTGAAAAGGGATATCAGTAGACAAATGGTGTCTATGGAAGGCATTATTTCATAGTATCTAAATATGTAAGGAACGATAGTCCCATATTAGGAAGCATTCCACATTTATTTTACCATAATTTTTGCCTTTGAAGATGATGGTAAGAAGCGGGAGGGTGAGAAGTTGTTTTGGTCTGTGTTGATTCTTGTTATTTAAAGGGTTTGTGAACTCACAGAGAGCCTTCATGAATTGCGTAATAAGTCTCGCTTATCATGGGAAATAGGAAAGTTGTGGTGGCCCATGTGTTAACGTCCCTGACTGGCGATCGCCAGACTGGGGTTCGAGTCCTGCTCAAACTCGTTAGTTCCTTTGTTCGCTGCAACCTCACCCTCCTTGTGAGCTATGAAAGGGGTTTGGGTGAGCATATAGGTCTATCTGCTGAGTCATCAGTAGCCATTGCCTGGCTCTCCTCGGTCCTAGCTTGGGTGGAGAGGGGCTTGTGCACTGATCATATGTATATATGGTTAGTCTCTAGGGCATTGTCCTGCTTGATAGGGCAATGTCACTGTCCATTGCTTCTGCCACTCATGAGTGACCTTTAAAGCCTTTGAACGCGTCTTTTTATCACATTACTATTAGGATCCATTGATCATTACTGCTTTTAATGTTGGGGGGGTGTGGAGGACTTTGTGTTATAGTTGTCTGCCACGCCTCTCCTCCTCCTCCTCATCCTTCTCCACTTCATTCTCCTTTAACACCATTATAGTCTTCAGATCTTTTATTTTAATTGCTCTTTACTTGTGTTGTAGTTTACATATTTTCTTTCCTGATAAAGGCCTGGGGCTTATAGCATCCTGCTTATTCCAACTAGGGTTGCAGCTTAGCTAATAATAATAATAATAATAATAATAATAATATCTTATCCTGCAGAATTTGCTGTGTTATATATTACCCATCTCTGATTGTAAGGAGCGGCCCAAAGAGATATCTCAGCTTTTATGTGCTTCATTCTTTCAAGACGACCAATTATATTTCCTATTTTCTTATATGCTGGTTTGTCTTAATCATGATTGAAGATAAAAACAGAGGATGCAGCAGCAATAAATAAGTCATTTTTGCGTGGGAGAGAATTTCTTTTATTGAGTATTTATAAAGTGCTTAATGTGAGGTGAAGCTTTACAATTTTCCAGAAGGAATAGTTTATAAAAAGCTTCCTAAAAGTCTCAAAACTTTCACAGCTTATTCTGGATTGCGTTTGTGAAGGAAACCCCGTAGAGCTTTATTGAGCGGCGGGAATGATTCCCAGTAACACTTCTTCATTCCAAGGTTGTAAAGTTGTAAAATGTGACACGATTCCAACTCCCTTCTGTCGTTTTCGAAAGAACCAAATACTAATATGTGATTGTGGACTTGCTTTATATTTTCATCCGTGCGACTTTGTGTAATTTGGCGTCATAGTTAATTTGTATAATTTTCCTGGCTGTTCTTTCCAAACCATTACTTTCATTTCCCCAAATCACAATAAAGTTTATGAAAAATCAGTTTACTATCCAAACAGAATTGGTGGAGGCCATCTCATCTGGGAGATGCCATTATGGTCTCTTACGGGAAGATTAGATGATCATCTTTTGGGGAGTTCGATGACACAAATATTTATAGACTTGGAAGAAATGTTAATGAGCTGAATTGCTTACTTAAGATATATCACGGTTGTGTAGCTATATTTTTCCTTCTTACATATGTATATAGTTATGGAAGTTTGTGCCGAAAGTCTTTTTTTTTTTTTTTTTTTTTTTTTTTAGAAATAGAATGTTTTAAAACAAAATGTGTCCATTACTCTGCCAGTCCCATTGCCATATAGTCTGATAATGAATCGTGTGGTCTTGTCTGCAGACCTTCCTTCCATCTTGGTGAGGATATTTTCTTAATCTCATATTAATTTGTAACTTTCTTTTGCATTGAAATGTTGACTTATCTTATCGATGAGATAATAGCATACGTTTTGATGATGTCAATTCTTAGATGGACATTTACTTTCATGGAGGAATGTCTTTAGCCAGGTAAGCTGGGATTGCTATATGATGCTACGTTGACCTTAGAGTTATAGGTGTCGTAACAAGACGAGAGGATTCCAATCGGTTTAAAGTGTGAATAATGACGGGAAGGACTTCTTACGATAAATTACTTTATGTTAATAATCAGGTAAAGGATTTTTTTTCCTAAAGAAAATCTTCATACAATCTTAATCTGGAAGTTCATATGATTTGCCTTACGTTCCTACTAAACGACATTTTACCCCAACTCTTGGTTTATCCTAAAAATTTCTCTCCTTTCGTCCATGTTTCTTTTTGTGTTGGTCCGTCAGTGTGTCCGTCATGTTACTTTGTCATTGCAACTTCTTCAAAATGGCTGAACATTATAATTGTGGCTGTTATTTGTCTCTTATATTTACCTTATCATCGCAACTCTAACGCTCGGTTAAGTTATCAAATTTTGTGAATGGTGGAAAGTATATATCATTCATAGATACGGACCAAGGAAGGACATCCATTTAACCGTCGTTTATCGTGTCTGTCACACTTACAATGTTAGTATCAAACCAAAAAATGTGAAATTGGGTTAAAGCATCCCGTAGAGTTTTGTCAACTAATTTTATCTGTTGCCATAATTCAAATTAATTGAGAAAAAATATATGTCACATTTATAATACGTTCACCATATAACTCTTGTGGCATGATCTTGAAGGTCATGCTGAAACTGCGTGTTCCTGGGGACACTCATGTTTCACATACAGTTTTCAGGAGAATATTAAAGTGAGATGTTTACTTCTGTAAGAGATGAAACTGTCATTTTACCTGTTGCAATATTTTATTAAGATGTTTTCTTTTTTTTTTTGGGGGGGGGGAATAGTGTTACAATCCTTGTTTTTGTAATGCTTGTTTTACGCTTTATTATTCGTTTGGATTTTTATTCAATACATAGCTTCTTCTGATGGTTATGAAGAGAGATATTCCGTACAGACCCTAATGTCCACTTTCATATGTAACGTGGCTCGTCGTCACTTAGTAGATTGTTGATGTAAAATTTGTATGTAGTTTGATGTATTTATTTCTTTATTATTTAACTTATAAATTCTCATAGATTAAAAAAAAAATAACAATCTCATCACATGTTTTGAAAACCGTCGTCAAAGTTTGCGTTATCTTAAATGAAAATTGAAACAAGCATTTGTCAATTTATGGAATTTGTAGATGGTA
>NC_090727.1:27526229-27538729 GCF_036898095.1 Palaemon carinicauda
GAATATATGCACGTGTATATATATATATATATATATATATATATATATATATATATATATATGTATATGTGTGTGTGTATGTATATATATATATATATATATATATATATATATATATATATATGTATGTATGTTGTAAATACTATATCATTCATGATAATTTTAATAAAGCAAGATTGTAAGCAATTATATTTTTTTTAATAAAACAAGATATAGTACGTGCTGTTTGCTTCCGCTGCACTTACATTGGTTGTTTGTATACGAAAACACCTGGACTACGGTAAAGTCGTTACACTTTATAGCCCTCTATGGAATACAGTGAACACAGCTTGTGTTAATCTCACAACTGTTGTTACTGATTTTAGCCTAAGGGCAGGCAGCTGTGTGTTATCATGGGCTAAATCAAATCCTATTTAAACCATCTTCCAGAGTAGTACGTGATTGATTCTTGTATGGATTTTTTTTTCTCTGTTGTTCTTCTCGAAATGGAAAATTAAGAAAAATTAGGCATAAAAGGTTTAAGAATTTTACCTGAAAGGTATCATAAAAAAAAAGACCTCGCAACATGGTCACCTGTACATTTCCATTCTTTGTCATAGCTCCATTCTTTCTTATTACTCATTTCATCAAATGACAAAACAGCAATACCTTGTAATCGAGACTTCATGCCATCTTTAAAGTCCTCTGGTTTAAAATGAATCGAACAACCAGTAGCTTACACAACATTAATTCTGTCTGCATGACAACATGCATGTTGGTAATTTATATTTGAGCTTTAATTTTTTTTTCACGTGCATAGCATCCAAATACTACGAAGTTACTAGGCATTATCACTGACAGAATGAATGAATAAACAAAAAGATACATGGACACAAGGAGTTCTAATTTTATATTGCCTCTATGGGTAGCTAACTATCGGAAGTACTCCTTGGTGTAGAAGGCACCCCAGTGGCTGAAGGAGAGCTGTGGAGTTCGTGTTCCCTTGATGACTGCCTCCAGCTTGTGGGATCTCCTTCCAGCCTTCCCCTCACATCTCTTGGCAGTGAGACTGGAAGGATGGTTTAGCACAGGTTCGAGTGGCAGGTCGAGGTCCTATACTATGCTAATAGTAGTGGGCTTGTCGACTGGGTTGAGGTGTAGGACGTTGTCTTGTTGCTCAAGGAACTCCTTGGTTTGGTGGTCCTGAGCAGAGATGACTAGTTGTTCCCTGCGATTGGGACGAATAGTCATGTTCAGGTGTGGATTCCTGGCCTCCATGGCGGCTATGGCAACATACGAGGTCGTGTTGGGGTCAGGAGTGAGCCTGAATCTGGTTGGATGTGACGTGCTGTTAGTGGTCTGCTGTGGAGGTGGCTGCTGGGCAGGAGGATTGTCGGTGTCCTGCCTGTCTTCTTCTTCTTCTTCTTCTTCTTCTTCTTCTACTGCTTAAAGTTCCTTAAGGGCCAGGCAATCTTCAGCAACAATAAAAGCTAACTTTGTTTTGGTTACCCACGTGATTGAGACCAGGTTGTGTGATGTCAGTTTTGGTGATTGAAACCTTAAGCTGCGCGTTGGCTGCCCTAGTGGATCTGGACCATGGGATGTATATGAATCCAGGGTTAACCGACCGGCCGACCGATCACAGTATCATTTGTCCAAAAGTCGTCAGTCAAGGCTATTGGCCTTGTCGTCAGTATGGCTGCTGAACGGAAATCCGACAATCTCGACATCATCTTTGAATGCGTAGTGAATTCCAAGTACCCACACGGGGCTTCTAAAAATGAAAAAGCCCATATTCGAAGACTAGCGACAAAATACTCATCTCATTGTGGTCAGCTGTACTATCACCACAGATTGGTGAGATCATCTACGTCTGACGCTGGTGATGTAGAACTCCTTGTCATCCGAGACCGAGAAGAACAGCGCAAAATCGTCGCCAGTGTTTACCCAGGTGCTGGTGACAGCGACATGGCTCGTTGTATGAGCGATCACGTCGGCATACGCAAGACCAGTGTCAAGATCCTAGAACGTTTTTATTGGAAAAACGTGAGCGCCGATGTCTGTGATTTTATCACCGCATATGACAGATGCCAAAAAGTAAAACCCCTTCAACAAACGGAAGTTGTTGAACTACATCCGGTGCCTGTCCCGAGTGAGGTAATGGTGCAAATCAGCGTCGACATCACTATCATGCCCAAGACAGAAGACGGATACTGCT
Source organism: Palaemon carinicauda (assembly GCF_036898095.1). NCBI lineage: Eukaryota > Metazoa > Arthropoda > Malacostraca > Decapoda > Palaemonidae > Palaemon > Palaemon carinicauda. The sequence continues at coordinate 27,528,427 of NC_090727.1, forward strand.
GTGTTGTTGTCGCCATGGACTATTTCACAATATGGCCAGAGGCACGTGCACGTGCTCGAGGTAATCATCTGCCGTCATGGATGTGTCAATATCCAGATCAACTATCAAGGACGCGAATTCCTAAACCAGGTATCATCTGCGCTCCATGACATGGCAGGCACGAAGCAGCACGTTACTAGCACCTACCATCCTCAAGCCAACAGCCTCCGTCGAACGCCATACCAGGACCGTCAATAATTGTCTCGTCAAATGCCTTGAGAACTGGGTAGACTGTATACATGCAATACTCTTCGCGTACCGCACGTCAAAACACGCCTTGACAAAGCTTACTCCCTTCAAGGTAGTCTACAATCGGCAGGTGGTCCTTCCATTTGAGCTACAACACTTTCAGCCCGTGACGACGAGGCCATCATGGAGAATCTGGACGACTGCCAAGCAGCCACGATTGCTGCGACCGTTGATTCTATGACATCGATTCCGGTCCAGATGTTGTCAAAGGTCACAGCAAACATCAACACCTCACAACGGACGCAGAAAATGCTGTACGACAAACAACGCGACTACGCATCGTACAATGTCGGGGACAAAGTCCTCTTGAAAAATCTTGTCAGAGTTGACAGGAAAGGTGGCCATACGTCGTCTCGGGTGTGTGTGGAAAGAACACATACAAGCTATTAAACAATGTCGAACTGAAGAAAAAGGTCAATGATACCAATTTGGTGAGGTACAATGAACCGCAGATATCACCAAGGCACCAGACCCATCTGCTCCACCCAAGAAGCACACCAAGACCAATAACAGCCTGCACGTTCTCTTGCAGGAACCGACCGTGGACAGGACCCAGGTTAGCCCTGATTGCCGAGAATGTCAACAAACTCCAATTACTCATTAATTTTGTTAACTTATCCTGTTCAAAAGATATATATATATATATATATATATATATATATATATATATATATATATGTATATATATATATATATATATACATATATATATATATATATATATATATATATATATATATATATATGTTAACTATTATCCTGTTCAAAAGATATATATATATATATATATATATATATATATATATATATGTGTGTGTGTGTGTGTGTGTGTGTGTGTGTGTGTGTGTGTGTACAAAAAATAAAATAATCAACACCATTTATTCTGAGGGATTTTTGTGTCAATTTCTACAGGCATATTGCCGCCCGAAGCTCATGCACCTAAAGCACATGAATGGAATCTATTGGAGATAATGATAATAAAAAGAAATACAATTCTTGACAATCACACGCACACTGAAATTAGATAAAATTTTAACTCGCCGTTATCACAAAACCTTAATTATAGTCTGTGACTTCTAACGTGTTATATAATTCACTAATCCACAACATTTGGTCTTAAATGCGAAAATAAACTCATTTTTCTACTGCTGCGAGGCCAGCAATAAATGCATGATACATATTTTCTGTGTCATATGAAATATTTATCATTTTGATGAAAGGATAACTTGAAAACAGAGGGGTTAGCTTGAAACCGGTTTCAAACTCCCTCCCCCCTCCCCGGTAATCTGAACACGGTTTCAAGTTAACGGGGGTTAGTTGAAATCTTTCCCCCGGGGTTGTGGTTGCTGATGAAAACCGTCAGGAATTCGCGATTTTAGGGTCCGTAGATATTGCTGCGCTCACGGCTTGATGGATTTTACAGTCATCACGATCTTGCAGTCCTTTTGAGCGATGAATGGAGAGAGTGGTGAGACATCAGGCATATTTTTTGAAATAGCAGAAATTGCCTGATCCTCTTTGGTGTTAGCATATGGCTAACCAAATGTATGCTTATCCGGTTTCTAGAACTTAATTGGTTTAGATTCTGTTTGTTTTTCATTAATGATTATTTTAATTGCCTTTTTGAATTTATCCTTGTATACATTGTAATTCATCTTGTCACCTGACAGACAAGTTATAATTGATGAAATTTTAATTGATTCCACAATTCGATTAATTCACTGCAAAGTTGTTACAATAATGCAGTCATCGTGAAAAGTAATTGTGATTCCTTCGGCTCGTAAACGATGAAATCATTTATGTCAATCCATTAAAAGCTTCATCATGTATTCATGGGTTTCCGAACCTCATTAACCTCCGGACAACTAATGACGACTTAAAGCTGATGGGTTGTTTGATCGAATCTCCTTATTTTTTCATCAGATGCTGATTATGTCTCAAGTTAATTGGGCATAACATAGAATTGACGTCAGTTAATAACTTTGTTAGTTATTTTACTCTGCAATGAAGACAACTTGAAGTTTTGTGCATAAATGATGTTTACTGAGTTGTAAATAAATATTATTGTAATGGTATACGCAACCCATCAAAAAGGACGTCTAAATACTTAAATAGATACTCACGCCAGAATATGACTACTTCCACTCCCCCCATGCGAGGGATGGGGAGAGCTGAACGTGACCGAATTTTTACACACACACACACACACACACACACACACATATATATATATATATATATATATATATATATATACATATATATATATATATATATATATATATATATATATATATATATATATATATATATATATATATATCCAGACACTTGCCCTTTATGACATAAGGGAGATTTTACAGAACTTAGTTTTGTATATAATTGAAACTCTCTCTCTCTCTCTCTCTCTCTCTCTCTCTCTCTCTCTCTCTCTCTCTCTCTCTCTCTCTCTCTCCATTTTATGGGGGATTTCCACCTTCACTCTTGCAAGAGCCAGACATTACATGATGCAATTTGTGTGGATGGTCTTCCCATGCAAGGAAAGCAATTGAAAGTTTGAATTGGTTCCTTCCCTGAAGATGAATTACCTTAAAAGGTTGTTCAACACAAGTTGGCATATTAGATCAGCTTCAACATTCTTCAAATGCTATGTTAATTTCCCTATAACTTTATAGGGATTATATTTGAGCTTGGCGAAGACAGTTTATAAGGTTTTTTTTTAATACTTTTTCATTTCAGATGAGATAACAGTTGTTCATCTTAATTGATACCACTTTATTCATGTTTAGTCATTATTTTGATGTCAGACAATGACATTAAGCTTTACGTTGATTGAGTTTGAGAATTTTTTTTTTTCATTTTTTCGGATTGTGATACTGTTTACTATTTACATAGTCGAGCAAAGGATGAATAATGACTTATGGATTATTTAAGAATACTCTTGAAAAATAGATTTTTTTTTTAATTTTGAACGGATGAGGTATGGAAAATGATGGAATATTTCACTTTATTATTTCATTCATACAAAATGACATAAACCGAATCACAGTTTCCTGAAAAAAAAAACCATAAAAAAGTTCCATTCCACCCGTTTTACTTTGTATGTTTCTCATTTGGATATTAAAAACATGTCATTGAAATTTGGTCACATCCAGTGCACTGACAACCTTCAATAAATTATTCACATAGTTTCAAGGGATTTATACCAAAATAGAGATCAGGAAAGATGTTAGAATAATATTGTATGTTGATGACCTGTAAGTTCAACCCGAGTTCAACTTTCTGAATTACTCGGGGCAAAAACCTTCGAAGTTTTGGCAGATTTTCTCTCCAGTGTTCGTAAAGTAGCTGGTTTGTGTGTGTTGTAAATAGAATCTTACAACAAAGAACAATAGAGAGAGAGAGAGAGAGAGAGAGAGAGAGAGAGAGAGAGAGAGAGAGAGAGAGAGAGAGAGAGAGAGAGAGAGAGAGAGAGAGAGTTTATGTAATCTACTCTGAAATGAGTATAAATATTGGGAATTATTTTTTCTTTACCATAGAGGAAGTAATTTTGGATATGATGTAAATGTATTTTGCGGTTTCCGCATTTAAAAGATAACATTGAACATCATATATATTACATTTTTATTATATTTTTTAATGTGCTTGCCTTCGTATGCACGAAAGGTTTTATGAAGAAAAATGGTGCATGTACATATTTTACTAATATTTACATTCAAAATACATTTATACATGAAACTTTGCTCGTACGCAAAAATAATACTACCCGTGTCAAATCTGACGGAACATCGTAGCATACATTTACTTGATTCCACATTCTGGGAAATACAATACCACATGCATGTGAATGTATGCTACTCTTTGAATTAATTAACTTATGCTAACACAAGTTAATTCGTTACATAAATATCTGCACGCTGCTAAAACATTTATTGATACAATTTATTAATAAAATAAAAATAAATTACTGCATTCAGTAATGGATGTATTTTTAAGTTGAATGGCGCATGATTGTGAAATCATACTCGTGTTAAAATTTGTTATGTAGAATATTAGTATACTAGTGAACGCGACCCGGCAAAATATGAGGGCTAAATATTTAGATATATACACACGCGCGCGCACACATTCAATCCTCCCCACCCACCCCCTTTTCCTTACTACAACCTGACAGTTTCGGACAATTTGTACAACATTGTTGAACGGAGGAATTAAGTGTAACAATTGAATTAAGGATTTCTAAGGGACCTTTTGTGTAACATCTCTTAACTGGATAGCGTTATTTGGCACTCTTGAATTTCTAAGAATTAGAGCCAGCGTTGTCCCTTAGATTTTGATTTTTGTTTCTGGGGATGGAGTTTTTATGAGGAAGTTATTCCCACTTTTCTTCTTTTAGCGAATAATACTATTGGTTCTATTTTCCTTTAACTTATGTTTTAGTTTATTGGCTCTTATTGTTCAGGTCTATAATGAAACGATAGAGGGAAATTCACCAAAGGCCTCTGCCCGATTTGCTGATATAAGTTTCAATAAACTTTTTTCAGTTTGTAATAATATTTTATTACTACGTTAAGTCTTAGTCTTTCTGCACGCGCTTTTTATCTTTCCTCTTTACGTGCATTCCCTCTCCTTTTCTTAGGTCATGCAGTTCAACGTCTTTTAACTCTCACTGGGATATACTTCAGTTATATTCTCTTTAGCCCTAAATTGCCTCCCATGCCCCAGCGAAGGGCATGTCCAAATTCATTTCAAATAATATAGACCTTTCAATTAAAATGTTTAAGTGCTTAGCAGCTGTATCTGAAATTGTTTAGTGCTTGGTGGTATAATGGTTTGCCCATATGTAGTTTGAACAGAATTGAACAGGTTTTGTGAATAAAGGTAGTTGCATTATTAACTTGCTTTTCAATGCATTTTACTATCTCGTGCCATCGCTTTCATAGGTGTGTGTGTATATATATATATATATATATATATATATATATATATATATATATATATATACATGTATATATATATATATATATATATATATATATATATATATATATATATATATATATATATATATATATATATATATATATTATGACCTAAGATGAAGCTAAGCTAATGGACAGCTATTTTATGCTGCTTTGTTCTGTCCGACAATCTAAGATTTTTGGCCAACATTAAAGCAAGTTTTATGAGAAATACTAAAGATCACGTTACTGTTATTTCCAGAATTCTCAACCAACTGTTTAAAATGTTTAAATAATTCCTATATGTCTACTTTTCAACCTAGATGACAAAAAAACTATTATAAGAGTAGTGTTTAAATATAGTGTTATGTTGGTCCAGCTCTGCATCCTTCATGCCTTTAGTTAACAAGGTCAACATCCCCGAAGCTAACAATTCGAATTGACAGATTGACAATTTTCAATTTATTCCACATCTGAATGAGACCCTCGATCTTTTTGTCAAGGTTTCCCTGCCACTATTAATTCTTTGTATTCTTAAGATGAGAAATTGGATAGATGTTACATGTTTTCTTAGATAATTTATTGTGAGGACTTATTTGCAATAGGCGCTGAACGAAACCCTTCTAATTGTGTTTTTAATGGTCACAAGAATGATTGGTTAGTTTTATTGATGAGTCCCAATAATAATTAGCAAAGTTATAAAACCTTCATTTTAATCTCGAGTATTCTCTTGCTTTTTAGTTATTAAGGCTCTTCTATTCTTATGTCTCTTGGAAATTTCTGTACTGCAATTTTCCAATGGCTGTAGGCTACAGAGGAAGTACTGAAAATTTAAAAGGTGAAATTGCCCTTGAGTGGTTTCAACAATGGTTTTGCTTTTAAGGTTAAACCTTGATTTGTTTGACAGGTGTTCAACTTTAAGCTGTGAAATTTTATTGTTATTTCGGTGGGTAGTGTCAGTATATTTCCTTCATCTTTTTATGGAAAATGAAGATATCAAATAACAAAATTTGATATCTTCATTTTCCATTTTCATCAGTTTTGGATTGGAAATAACGTCATTGTGTCCTTTCCTATTGCTTTATATCTTTCGGTTGAGAGGCCGAATACGTTTCCTAATTTACAGCCATCCTTGAAATCCTTCATGAAGTCACTCCCTGGAAAGACTCTGGATTTCATTGATCTTATTCGAAGCTTAAAGCATCGCCAAAGAAAATTTGTCATTTGAAGAGAGTAACTCTTTCGAGAGACCGATTCCCAAGGCTGTAAAATGGAAATTCCGAATCCATCGCTCGATGATTTGAAGAGACGCCAAATGTGAAATGTTTTTTGGACGTTCGGGGTTTCGATTTGAATACGAGGCTGACGATTTCCTGTGTTGTTTAAAAGTGTTAGATTTTATAAGTTCACAATCGGTATTATGGGAGTTCTGTTTAAATACGTTCACCCCCCCCCCCAAAAAAAAAAAAAAAAAAAAATTGTGGCAACCTATTGGAAACGTCCCTGCCTGGCAATCTGTGGTGGAACGGAAGTTCGAAATATGCTCATACTCGATATTTTCTAATATTGTCTGCAACTTCACCATGCTTGTGAGCTAAGGAAAGGGGAGGGTCTACCCGCTGAGTTATCAGCAGCCATTCCCTGGTTCTGGCTTGATGGAGAGGGGCCTTGGGCGCTGATCATATGTATTTTTGAGGTAGTAGGTTGGCCAGGGCACCAGCCGCCCGTTGAGATACTACCACTAGAGAGGTTTTGGATCCTTTGACTGGCCAGACAGTATTGCATTGGACCCCTTTCTCTAGTCACGGCTTATTTTTTCTTTGCCTACACTTACACGGAATAGTCTGGCCTATTCTTTACATATTCTCGTCTTTCCTCATACATCTGACAACAATGAGATACTTAACACTTCTTCACCAAGGGGTTAATTACTGCATTGCAATTTGTTCAGTGTACTTTCCTCTTGGTAAGGGTAGAAGAGACTCTTTAGCTATGGTAAGCAGCTCTTCTAGGAGAAGGACACTCCAAAATTAAACCATTGTCCTCTAGTCTTGGGTAGTGCCATAGCCTCTGTACCATGGTCTTCCACTGTCTTGGGTTAGAGTTCTCTTGCTTGAGGGTACACTCGGGCACACTATTCTATCTTATTTTTTTTTCTTCCTCTTGTTTTTTTGAAATGGTGTGTTGGGCAGGCTTAATAGAAGGGCCATGGATGCCTGGTGGTTTATCAAGAGGTTGTCTTTTCCTTTTTCTGATTTTTTCTTCTCAAAACCATCCTTACTGTCCTCCCTTCAGTTGAAGTGGCTATCCTGGAGGGTATTTAGCCTTGCATGGTGTATCGGCTCCTCCATGTTGACCAGTTTTTCCGACTTTTTACTATAGTCCATGGATATCATCAATCACTTTTATTATTATTCTGTACATATTGTTTTTGTTTTAATTCTTGTTAATCTAGTTTTTAAGTATGATGTCTCCTTTTTATTTCTATTAATTCTTATGCTGTCTGGAGACATTGAGCGAAATCCGGGACCAGTACGTCCTAGATATCGTCAATGTCGTCTTCTGTATTGCAATATTCGTGGTCTTCATGCAAATATCCGAGACCTTACAGTTGCGTCCAGACAGTATGATATTCTTTTGTGCTCAGAAACTTTGGTTTCTAATATGAGGCACTCATCTGTGCTCCTTATAACTGGTTTTAAGAAGCCAATAATGCTGAAACGTGATTCCATTCCTAGGGCCAGGGGAATGGCGGTGTATATTAGGACCGAGTACCCTGCTTCTCATAAGTCCTGCTATCAACGTGGATGTCATGAGATTCAGGTAATAAAAGTTTGTGGCAGGCATAACAACTTTTATTTGTGTTCAATCTACCGGAATCCAGACATGGATGATTCTATCTTCGATTGTCTTCTTACCATTATGGCTAAGATACAAGAAGATGATAGAAAGGCTTCGTTTGTCTTTGTTGGTGATTTTAATGCTCACCATAGGGAGTGGTTGATTTCTATCTCTCCTACCGATCGCCATGGTTTAAGAGCTTTAGACTTTGCCTCGGAATCAGGCTGTGAGCAAATCATAAATGAAGCTACTCACAGGTCTGGTAATTGCTTGGACCTCGTATACACTGACTCCCCTGGCGTTATAACTAGTAAGGTTGGTTCTCCAGTCGGGACTTCTGATCATGCCTTGATTTCATTATTAGTGAAGACTGAGCAGCCTGTCCCTGATATATCATATTCTTGTAAAATTTATATGAAATCCCAAGCAGACTGGAATGGGATTTTGCATGATCTTTTGTGCTTGAATTGGTCACAATTATATAATAGTGTAGATCCTGTTGTCCCTTTGAATGAGAATCTAGTCAACATAATTGATAGGCGTATCCCTTCTCGTGTGCTAAGGTACCGAATGAAGGACAAACCGTGGTTCAATGATGATTGTAGACGTGCTTATTTGGAGAAGCAGGAGGCCTATCACCTTTGGAAGGGTAACAGATCAGATTTGACCTGGAACAACTATACTCAGCTTCGAGCTTTTGCTCAGAGAGTTTATGCCTCAACTGAAAAGGAGTACAATTTAATCATAAAAGAAACCCTCTCTGGTACAACTCAGGAACATAAATGGTGGTCTACCCTTAAATCTGCACTCTTTGGTGTGGATGCAACAGTTCCTCCTTTACTTAAACCAGATGGCTCAGTCACTCACTGTCCAAAGGAAAAGGCAACCCTTTTGGGTGATGTTTTTGACAGTAAACAGAGTAATGAAAAACTTGAACTTCCTCATTCCTGTTTTCCTGAGGCTAAACTAACTAGTTTAGCTTTTCGATCTCGTGATATTAAAGCTCTGTTGATGGACCTTGATGCTTATGGAGGTGTAGACCCTAATGGTATTTTTCCTTTGTTTTTTATAAAGACAGCAGATTTCTTAGCTCCAAAGTTATCTGTTATTTTACGCAAGTTAGCAAGAAGAGGAGCTTTTAGCACTTGTTGGAGAATTGGTAATGTTACTCCTCTATGTAAATGTGTTTGTGGTAGCTCAAGTCCCACTGATTACCGCCCAATTTCCATAACTCCCCTATTATCTAAAGTTTTTGAACGTCTTCTGGCAAAACGTCTTAATAGGTTTGCTGAAGGTAATCATCTATTCTCTAGTTTGCAATTTGGTTTTCGGAAAGGCCTTGGAGCATGTGATGCCCTTCTTACTATCTCCCATGCAGTACAGAAATCCCTTGATTGTGGTCGGGAAGTTCGTATGATTGGCCTTGATTTTAGTGCTGCCTTTGACCGTGTTAATCATGAGGCCCTTGTTTTCAAACTGAAATATTTGGGAGTGGGTGGGTCGTTTCTTAGCATTATTATTGATTTTTTAAGTAGTAGATCTCAAAGAGTTGTTGTTGATGGGCACCATAGTGAGTATAGGAATGTGATATCCGGTGTTCCACAGGGTAGTGTTCTTGGCCCATTACTTTTCATACTATATACACATGACATGTGGTTTGGCCTAGAAAATAAGCTTGTTGCATATGCAGATGATGCTACTCTCTTTGCATCAATTCCATCCCCTGAATGTAGATCTGGGGTTGGTGAATCCCTTAATAGAGATTTAGCTAAAATTAGTGCATGGTGCAAATTATGGGGTATGAAGTTGAATCCTAACAAAACTCAAAGTATGATTGTAAGTAGGTCAAGGACGGTGGCTCCTCAACATCCGGATCTCAGTATTGATAATGTTTCTTTAAATTTGTATGACTCTTTCAAAATTTTAGGCGTGATTCTTGACAGCAAATTTACTTTTGAGAAACATATAAGGTCTGTGTCTTCTTCAATTGCACAAAAAATTGGCTTATTGAGAAAGTCTTTTAAGATATTCGGTGATCAATCTATTCTGAAGAAGTGTTTTAATTCTTTTATTCTACCTTGTTTTGAGTATTGTTCTCCTGTCTGGTCTTCAGCTGCTGATTCTCATCTTAATTTGTTGGACAGAAACTTACGGTCTATTAAATTTCTTATTCCTGATCTAGATATTAATCTCTGGCACCGTCGATCAATTAG
>NC_090727.1:27543729-27558729 GCF_036898095.1 Palaemon carinicauda
ATTATACTGAGAGAGAGAGAGAGAGAGAGAGAGAGAGAGAGAGAGAGAGAGAGAGAGAGAGAGAGAGAGAGAGGGGGGGGGAAATGAAAGTTTCCTTTCTTTCCTGCAAATTTCCTTGAATTCACCGTAAGGGAAAATTTCCTAAATTAAAAAAAAAAAGAAAAAAATTGTGGAATTTTCCTAATGATACTTAGAGTGAAAAGCTCTTGCTTCAGAGGAGCTTTCGCTGTGTTTTTCGTGAGATAATGAAAGCTGTCGGGCTCCAACGAGAGAGAGAGACTGTTCCCCTTTGTCAAAATTAACGAGGAAGTTACGAGTGGTAACGCAGGTTTCACCTTACCTACGTTTATCGTCTACCTACAGCCACATTCCCTGTCCCTCAAATGGGAAGAGAAAGTATACAGAGTAAAGAGTTGTCGGCCATATATTACTAATGCTTTTAACAGAGAGAGAGAGAGAGAGAGAGAGAGAGAGAGAGAGAGAGAGAGAGAGAGAGAGAGAGAGAGCTTAATTTGTATGCATCTTTGCCGTGAATTTTATTTTATCTATTAACGCCCTTTGGTCGAGTATAGGATAAGTTGTTATATAATATACTGTTATTTTAGCTATTTCAATAACCTGCTAATGGTCGTTATTGTATTCAATACTAAGGATTTTGTGAATAGAACGCACTGAACGTTCCACAGAGTATTTGGCTCCAAAATAATATATTATAATCTTGTGTCAACTGACAAGTTCAATGCCATCATATATATATATATATATATATATATATATATATATATATATGTGTGTGTGTGTGTGTGTGTGTGTATGTATGTATGTATGTATATTACACACGCCCTTTATTATATAGGGGAGATGTATGTGTTTGTGTTGTGTCTGTATGAATATGTTTGTATGGACTCACTTGTGTTCTGTTTGTATGCAATTACGCAAAATCGAGCTCAACCTTTTTCCTATCTATGATGCAAAAGTTGAAAGTTTGTAGCGAGTTTCGTTAAATTAGTGTCCTAGGAGGGCTTTGTTACCAAAGGGCCGGAAGGGCCAAAGAATCCCTTCAGGAGCCCCAGTGTTTAACGACACCTTCTACCTTTTGAAATTGTTTTTGTTTTTGTTGTAACTGTGTGTTTCTCTTTGGCTTTTATTGCCTTCATAGTCTTCTTCTTCTTCTTCTTCTTCTTCTTCTTATCATCTGTGTCATGCTAATGGAATTTGGGTTTTAGTTCATGTAAAAAAAAGACTTGCTGGTGGGGTTAGAAGCAGACAGTTTCGTTGCACAGTGAAGCCTCTCGCAGAAGTTGCTTTAGTTTTGGTGTTTTCAATTGGAAACTACAAGAAGCACAATGACTGAAAATAGGTAAAAAATCTAACATTGTTTAAATTTTTTCGTTCGTGTTATGTATCATTGCATAAAGATGGTCATTACATTGATGTAGTTGTTATATTTCATCAGTATGAGAAAATCAAAGTAAACTAGAGGGACCCTCAGTAGAGAGCATACTGCCGCCACGGTAGCTTATTTCTCGTGGTTAAACTTGGTCGACCTTTTGCTTAACCTTACTCTTGACCTTTGACCTAAGACTTTCAAAATTGAATCGCTTCCACCTCTCAAGATAACAATTAATCCCTGAAAGTTTCACTAGTCTATGAGTAAAATTGTGCCCAGAAAGTTGTTCTCAAACAAACAAACAAACAGGGGCGGAACACAATCTCCTGCTTAGGTAATTATTATTATTATTATTATTATTATTATTATTATTATTACTTGCTAAGCTACAACCCTATTTGGAAAAGTAAGAAGCTATAAGCCCAGGGGCCCCAACAGAGAAAATAGCCCAGTGAGGAAAGGAAACAAGGAAAAATAATATATTTTAAGAACAATGACATTTAAATAAATATTTCCTATATAAACCATGAATACTTTAACAAAACAAGATGAAGAGAAACTAGATAGAATAGTGTGCCCGAGGGTACCCTCAAGCATAATATAGCTCTTCCACTTACCAATTCTAACAGAGGAATACTTTATAGTAATCAATGGCTTTAGTCTGTTAATAACCTATTATTCTTTATGAGAAATAAATGGATATTGTTGAGTTAAAGTAGAAATTTCCCTACATGAATAAATAACACATAATCCTTGTATGTGATTCTCAACTGGGAAAGAATATTTAATAGGGACATATTCCAAGCTGTGAAGTCTTTAATAATACTTTGTAATATTAATGCTCGTTGCTAATGGAGGGACGTTTTCCGTTTATATTATTATTATTATTTTTATCATTATTATTATTATTATTATTATTATTATTATTATTATTAATTGCTAAGCTACAACCCTAGTTGGAAAAGCACAATGCTTTAAGCCCCGGGGGCTCCAACAGGGAAAATAGCCCAGTGAGGAAAGGAAACAGGGAAAAATTAAATTTTTAAGAAGAGTAACAACATTGAAATTAATATCTCCTTTATAAACTATAAACACTTTAACAAAATAAGGGGTAGAGAAATAAGATAGAATAGTGTGCCCGAGTGTACCCTCATAAAGATAAGCCTCATAAATCTTAGATACTTCTAACATAATTAGATGTATAGACAAACAAAACAATAAACATATAAGTAAATTCATTTAAGGTATTGGAGTTTATAGATGATAAACTTTAGTGATAAAGCAAGACAAAATGAATGAATTTGTGACTAATCAAATTATATTTAAGTTTTGTCTACCGAGATTCAATTTTGTAAGTTTTAATTATGTAAGTGGAATTTTAATTTTTGAAAGATTTAATATTCACTTTCTGAAGTATTTGACTTTTCTCTCATTTAAATATGTGCATTGCATGTAGTTATTATTATTATTATTATTATTATTATTATTATTATTATTATTATTATTATTATTATTATTATTATTATTATTATTTGTTCATGTCAACTTTCGAAGTTCTGACCTCAAACTCGTTCTTTACTATCTAGCGGGTTCAGAAACTTGCTAAACGAAATATTTAATTTGATTTAGTATCCGAGATATTCTTAATAGAGAAATTAATTCATGCAACAGTTGTACGCTCCCATAAACAATTTCATATATACACACACACACAACATATATATATATATATATATATATATATATATTATATGTGTGTGTGTATGTATATTTATATTTATACATATATATATATATATATATATATATATATATATATATATATATATATATATATATATATATGTGTGTGTGTGTGTGTGTGTGTGTGTGTGCGTATCTATAACATGCATTGCAATATTTTGACGAAATATAAAGAAGAACTTCATCTGCTGGATCTTCCCTCTTGATTTAAAAAAAAAAAAAGGAAATTTTATTGACGAACGAAACCAGGTCATTGAAGTTAGTACTCTAACTTTAGAACAAGTTTAAAAAAAAAAAAAAAAAAAAAAAAATGAAATATCCGTGCGTGGGCAACGGAGTCTTACAGACACTTGTAGATTATTTTTTTTATCCCCGTGAGTCCTTCATAACTATCGAGTATCAATATCCTTTGCACGAGTGATCCTCGAAAGAGGGTTTCCGCTCATAATGTCGAGCCTTGAACTTTCCATTCCTCTCATTCCTTTGGCCTTCCAGGTCCCCGGTCCCCGCCGACCTCTGGCGTGACTTTCCATTTCTTCTTACTCTATCCTTCTTCCAATTTCTCCTTCCCCTCCCTCTATCCCTCTTTCTCCTCCACCTCCTCTAACCCTTTTTCTCCTCCTCCTCCTCCTCTTCTGACCTTTCCTTCCCCCTTCTCTTCTATCCTTCCTCCTTCTCCTCTATCCCTCTCCTCATCTGACCTTTCCATCCCCCTTCTTCTCTTATATCCTTCCTCCTTCTCTATTCCTCCTCCTCATCGGACCTTTACATCCCACTACTCTTCCATCCTTCCTCCTTCTCTATCCCTCCTCATCTGACCTTTCCATCCCCCTTCTCTTTTATCCTTCCTCCTCTTCTGACCTTTCTATCCCCCCTCCTTCTCTTTTATCCTTCCTCCTTCTCATCTATTCCCCCTTCCTCCTTCTCATCTATTCCTCCTTCTCCTCTATTCCTCCTTCTCCTTTATCACTCTTCCTCCTCCTCCTCCTCCTTTCCTCCTTCTCCTTTATCCCTCTTCCTCCTCCTCCTCCTTTCTTCTGACCTTTCCAGCCCCCTCCTTCTCCTCTATCCCTCCTCCTCCTCTCTTCTGACCTTTCCATCCCCCTCCCCTCACCTTATTCCATGCTGGGAGAACAGAAATCTCCGTTTTGTGGAAAGGCTTTTGATGTTGCAAAGAATCGTCTGTGACTCCGGTCTTTGGAAATGTTCTTCTGTATTGCTTTAACGATCGTTGCTTCGTTATAAGTCGGGAGTTGTACACGTTGATGAGGTCGCTTGCCCATATGTCCATCGCCTCTGGGAGCTTTTTTTTTTTTTCTTTTTTTTTCTTTTATTATTTTTTACGTCGGATCCAATGATATTGTCTTTTATTCTCTGTTAATACTAGAGTTGTTTCTTATAAAAAATCTTTAACGAGGAAAGAGAAGGAATAGTTTCAGTTACAGTTTGCGTTTATACTAATGAGCTGATGTCAATGTTCTTTCCCTACATTAAGGGGTCGGTTGCCTGATAGGCACCTCTCCAATGCCTTCTATCAAAGGCATCTTCTTCCTCCAAACCTCTTCTCTCCATATTATCCTTTACCTTATCTCTTTATCTAATTCTTTGCCTCCCCCTCTATCTTTTCTTCCCCCCCCCTTAATAGGTTCCTCCCAAGCCTTCCTCACTCACTCCTCACCAGGATCCACTTCCTCAACACGTGACCACATCAATGGTGACACTTTTATCGCCTCTGTAATCTTTACTACGCCTGCCATTCTTTTTTTTCATAATTTTTCCAGTCTTTCAGCAAAGCATTATAAATATATAGGGATGTAGATGTATTTATTTAATGTATTTATTTTTTATGTATCTTTTCTTAGAGTTATTTCCTCTAGAGGATTGGAGGTACTGTAGCGCCTATTTACAGAAATTGAAACTGTTATGGAAAATTGCCATTCTTAGTTCATAGTTTTTCCAGTCTTTCAGCAAAGCATTATATAGGGATGTGAATGTATTTATTTAATCTATTTCTTTTCATGTACCTTTTATTAGAGTTTATTTCCTCTGTGAGATTGGAAAGTACTTTGTTTAGCGCCCACTTATGGAAATTGAAACTGTTATGGAAAATTGCATTTGTCATTCTCTACTAATGAAGGGGTCATTACAATGTTTATTGATACCGACGATTATCTTTGTCCTGTCATGTACCTGTCACAGTTGGAATTTCTTAATCAATTCCTGTCGTACCATGAGGACAAACAAGGGAATTTGAATATTTGGATATGCAGTGTAACTGAAGCCCGTTTTCTCGGTCCGCAGATTTTTTTTAATTATTCTTTGTTACACCATGGCATAATATTTCTCATAATTTATTTTTACTGTTATAATTTTAATGGAGCAATAGTTATTACTGTTGGATTATTATATGTGATATGTTCAACTGTATTATTTGCAATGGATGCAATATTGTCAATCAATTCTTTGTTCTTGTGCTAACATCTTATTGTTTTTGTTTGGGAATATAATTATATAAAATTTTTCGAGTAGATAGATATGGATTTTCTTCGTATTTTTCTCTTTGTAAGGACCCTAAAATGACAATTATTTGAAAAAAAATGCGGGTCGTAAGTCTTCTTTGTATGTTATAGTTGTTTTTATATTGATTTTAACGCGTGAAAATAAACAAAACACTACTGACATACTATTACCATAAATTGTTCATCACAAGTATTATTATTTAATTTTGTTTACTAAACGATATTCATTCCTAGTATGATTACTTCCTCTTATATAAAACGAAAAAGCTTTGGGATATCCTATCTCTGATGTTTTAAGACTTTTAAAAGTTTTGGGTGGTTTCCAACCCTTCGATCACAGAGAGAGAGAGAGAGAGAGAGAGAGAGAGAGAGAGAGAGAGAGAGAGAGAGAGAGAGAGAGAGAGAGAGAGATAGAGAGACAGAGAGAGAGGGAGATTTCAGAAACTTATTAAACTCTCTTTGACATCTTCGGGTTCCCATCGCGGTGCTATTCTGTTGGAGGCTGAGGAAAATAACTCTCTTCGATAAGAGTTGAAGTAGTTTAGAAGCTTCTTTCTTATAAATCATTTGTTTCAAAGGTAAAATCTCTAGTACAGAAGTTCCTCGACTTGCAAACATTCGACTTGCAAACATTCGGAGATACAAGCATAAATCCAACTGAAAGTAACAAAGATAAGATGAAGAAATACTTAAATAAACTTTATCATATAATTTTATAATGTAAGCAAAACGGCACTTGTAATATCCGCTATTTTCCCTGTTGGAGCCCCTGGGCATATAGCATTCTGCTTTTCCAACTAGGGTTGTAGCTTAGCAAGTAATAATAGTAATAATAATAATGATAATAATAATAATAATCGATTTCGTATGAAATTCGACTATTTGTTGACTTTTGCAGTTGGAAATCATAGGATTGGTTTTGTGGTTATGCCTACCCTAGGCCAGACTTTAACAAAATTCGACTCACAGACAGCTTTTTAGAGCCAATTGATTTGTAAGTTGAGAGCATTCTGTACCCACAAACCGTGGTATGTGTGTATTTTCAGAGGGTCGATAAATTCGCCACCACTTGAGTAAAGATTTAAAATTTTTCACAGTCATGCTGTAGTTGCTTCAATTTACCGTCATGTATACGTGTGTATAGATTGACCGAGATGCATATGAGTATTATAGTGCCATTCTGATGATATAATTTTACCTGCTTGAAATTCAATAAATAAACAGAATCAGTTATAGAATTGGGTTTTTTTCTGGAAAATAAGAACGGAATGTAAATATTTATTCGTAAGGAAAGTCAATTAGTCTATTTTTTTATCTTGTTTGCTTGTGTGGCAATGACGATATTGCTCTTCGGGTCCCGAGATTAAACTTCTGAGTCATTCCAATACCTCGGGAAGGCAGCGCCAAGAGAGAGAGAGAGAGAGAGAGAGAGAGAGAGAGAGAGAGAGAGAGAGAGAGAGATAAGCAGCACCAAGAGATTTTATCTCCTGAGAGATAGAGAAACATGCAAGAGATGTTTTCTCTTAAGAACGAGAGAGAGAGAGAGAGAGAGAGCACTAATAGATGTATTTTTTTCCCGAGATAGATAGAGAGAGAGAGAAATGGGTGTGCCCAGCGAATCAATATCAAGAGATGGGCTGTTAAAAGAATTGGATATCTCTTTGAGTGTATACAGAATGTAAAATGAAAAGAGAGAAAAAAAATAGGTTTAAAAAATGGATAGGCATTTTAGTGTGGGCGCAGGAGAAACGAGATGTGATGGAAAAAATCCGTTGCTTTTGTTAATGGATATAATATTTTTTCTCTTGTACAAGGAGCATCGCGTATACATTTATTTTGGCCTGCATGCCGATGCATTTTTTGTATGAATATGTTATTGCTTACGTATGCTCGGATGGCATTGTTATACATTGCATTACATATTCAGTACTTAGGCTCAGAAATGAGCTTTGCAGTATGTACCCATAGTTCACATACTCGTGTACTTGTAATTATGTTAGATGTAAATATACTACACACGCACACACACACACACACACACACACCCACACACACACACACACACATATATATATATATATATACTATATATATATATATATATATATATATACACACACATTTATATGTATATTTGTGTGCATATCTATGAGTATTTTATGTAAGTTTCGTAATATTTCATGATATGACTTTCCACATTATAGATGTATGTAACATTACCATAAAAAAAACCGCTTGATTGATATCATATTTCAATCCACATTTATCTTTGAAAATAAATAAATAATTTTTAGCATTTAATTGGCCTTTGTAGCCCATTTTTATTCTTTTTTGATAGCCTTTTTAGCACCCTTCTAGGCTTTTTAGTAATTTTTTAACTTTTTAGCCTCTTTCTAGCTTTTTAGCTATTTTCTAGCCTATTTTAGCCCTTTTCTAGTCATTTTAGCCCTTTTCTAGTCACGTTAGACCTTTTCTAGCCTCCTGATCCCTTTCTAGCCATTTTATAGCTTTTTTAGCCCTTTTCTAGGTAACGACATTGAAGATTAATAGTCAAAGATTCTAAGTGCTGTGCTCTAATCACTAAGTATATGGTTAGTTTATAATATTTATCAGTTATGCGAATCTTTGCTTGATTTTGAAACCGCCCAACCAAAGTAGTAGGATATATAAAGATACGTTCTGACGGCTGTGATGGAAGTCATCGGGAAAATAGGGTAAGATATTTTTCTTCTTGTTCTGACTTAATGAAAAGAAAATACTGTGAGGCAACGTGAAAATGTACTCTCTCGCCTTCAGAATATCTCTAGTCGGGATAGATGGACTAATTAGTTCTCAGTGCGTCAGTGTGTGTGTGAATGACATGCAGTCCCTGTTTATCACAATGCGTAACAAGAGAGAGAGAGAGAGAGAGAGAGAGAGAGAGAGAGAGAGGGGGGGGGGAGGGGGGACAGGAGTCCTTCTCTTCTTCATCTTCGCCTTTATCACTTCCTGCTGCTAATAGTTCTCTTTGTCAACTTCCCCGTTCCTTCTTGATTCTCATATCCTGGTTCCATCTACTTAGACTGCTTCTGTCAGCGCAATTTCTACTGATGGCGATGGTTTGTAGTTCGTCCTTAAACTCCCCCCCCCCTTCCCCCCCCCTCCCCCCCTCCCCCCCCCCCCCTCCCCCTCTGACCCCTTCAACAGCACCTTCCCTCTCCCCCTTCTTTTGGTTATTTCAGCTCCTGTGCTTGGTTGACTCTTTACAGCCTTCCGCAATTATCAGAGTTCGACCAAAGTTTGAATGGTGGCTCTAAAGAGTTCACTTATTGTCGCCTTTTGATTGAGACACACAAGAGAATAGAAATATGGAGAGAGAGAGAGAGAGAGAGAGAGAGAGAGAGAGAGAGAGAGAGAGAATTTTTTAATCTTTTGAAAAGAGAAGAGATAGTATAAGATGAAACGGAGCATTTGCAAGGAAGGCACACACACACACACACACACACAACACACACACACACACACAGAGAGAGAGAGAGAGAGAGAGAGAGAGAGAGAGAGAGAGAATTTTTTAATCTTTTGAAAAGAGAAGAGATAGTATAAGATGAAACGGAGCATTTGCAAGGAAGGCACACACACACACACACACAACACACACACAGACACAGAGAGAGAGAGAGAGAGAGGAGAGAGAGAGAGAGAGAGAGAATTTTGAATCTAAAAAGAATGGGTAATACAAGATGAAATGGAGCATTTACGAGAGAGAGAGAGAGAGAGAGAGAGAGAGAGAGAGAAAATTTGAATCTTTAGAAAAGAGATCATATAAGATGAAATGGAGCATTTTCAAGGAAGTCCTTTTTTCCGATTGGTTGATGCGCCTTGCGTGCGCACGCGCGTGCACTACATCGTGTGCTAGCGTGATGGGGGAATCCTTGGACGAATGATAATCTGGGGATTTTCGAGTTCTGCCGTTTTAGACAGAGGCTTAGGAAAGTTCTCCAGTCTTAGTGGGAGATCATTCTCTCTCTCTCCTCTCTCTCTCTCTCTCTCTCTCCTCTCTCTCTCTCTCTCTCTCTCTCTCTCTCAGACCGTAATTTTTCTATTTCTCTTTCGTTTTATGTTTAATGTAGCTTTTATCTATTTGGGGGGTCTGAATTATATTTGTTTGCCGTTTGGTTGTTTCGTCTTTTGTTCGTGTCGTAGATTTTCTTCTCTGTTTTGTTTCCCCTTATTTGGAAATGAAAATATATGATTAAAGGTGTGAACTGAAGAAGGGTACCTGACATTTTATATTCATGTAGCAGTAATTACCCTGACATAATAATCTTAGTACTTCAGTATTTCATTAAATTAGTTTTTTATTGACTTTTCTTACTGTTATTTCTTGAGGTTGTTCATTTCAGGTATTCCATACTAAACATGTTGTTCCTGTTTTTAATAATTTTTTTCATCTGTTTTATTTTAAGAGATTAATCGTGGAATTAACATTTTAAGAATCCAAATAGAAATATGATGATTGACGTTCAGCACCTTAGTGATATTAACCCAATTTGAGACTGATAAATAAGTTCAGAATTTAATGCAGTTGAATATGAAACATATCACCAGCATTCATTTGCTAAACAATATCAGTTCCATATGTTATTGTGAAATGTGACTTTGCCTCATATGTATACCTTGGGACTTGGGACTCACAAAGTTATTCAAGTTAATTTATATTTAACAGATTAATGGTACCGACATCAGTTTGCTTGTAAATTAAGGTCTGCGAGCAGTTACGTTCGTCCAGTGTCTGCAGAACTTTCATATTTGTGTAGAGATTGATAATGTAGGACATTGCACGGTCTCACCTACCAGACTGGGAAACAGCTGTTCTCTCAAACTTATTTCCATGAGGTTCAAAACATGGAATTTAAGGTAAAAAATAGTTACTGAGGAATTCAGGCAGACTGATATTCTCTTATTACAATCGGTGTTCAGTGATTCTAGAATTATACAAAGCGCAATATTCGGTGACTCACTCTCTCTCTCTCTCTCTCTCTCTCTCTCTCTCTCTCTCTCTCTCTCTCTCTCTCTCTGGGTTATGTCACAACCTACAGTGTCAGTGACACGGATGAAGTTTGCACCTGTGCTAACATGGACTACCATTACTTTGATGGGTGTCTGTTTCTCTTCCCTTCGTTCTGACGTTTAGCTTGATCACCAGACGAACGCTGCAGTGCCTCCTGTAGAGCAGCGAGGAACAGAGAACTCTTTCAAGTTTTATTGAGAATGACTGATTTTTATGCCTTGTAAGTTGGTTATAAAGGGATAATTAAACAGAAAAGCATTCTGATCTCTCTCTCTCTCTCTCTCTCTCTCTCTCTCTCTCTCTCTCTCTCTCTCTCTCTCTCTCTCTTCGAATTTCATCCTTTGAAAAGTGTCGATGCGAGATACTTGATTCACTGGCTTCTAAGTAGGTTAGAGGCCTAATCCAATAATATAAAACTATATTCTTCGTAGTGAACCTCCATCCTTTTTTTTTTCTTACTCATGTCGATACCAATAGTGTAAGAAAGTAACAGTGCTCCCAGGAGAGAGAGAGAGAGAGAGAGAGAGAGAGAGAGAGAGAGAGAGAGAGAGAGAGAGAAGAGAGAGAGAGAGTTTAAAAGATATTTTGGAGAGGCTATTTCAAGACCAGTTTCCGTTTTCCAATAACATGGACAGAAATTCAAATTTTTCCCGAACTTTCATCTGTTAAACCAGTTTCTCATTCTTTAGATTGTAATATTTGAATATTTGGGAATTTCATTGAAGAAATATTTCCTGGAGAGTTATACTATGGCATTTAATGTCGATCATTTATATTTTGGGGATTCTATCCATCAGCCTGATTGTCTGGTTCATTGTGTCGGCGTTGCTTCTCCTTGAAGAGCTGCTTACCATAGCTAAAGAGTCTCTTCTACTCTTACCAAAAGGAAAAGTGGCCACTGAACAATTACAGTGCAGTAGTTAACCCCTTGAGTGAAGAAGAATTGTTTGGTAATATCAGTGTTGTCAGGTTTATAAGGACAGAGAAGAATAAGTAAAGAATAAGCCAGACTGTTCGCTGTATGCTCAGGCAAAAGGAAAATTAACCGTAACCAGAGAGAAGGATCCAATGTGCTACTGTCTAGCCAGTCAAAGGACCCCATAACTCTAGCTTTAGTATCTCAAGGGGGTGCTGGTGCCCTGGCCAACCTATTGTTTCCTCACCATACCAGTCGTATATGTTGGATAATTATTTTGATAAAAAAATGGGGTTTTAGAATTCAAAGGTATGGAGTTGACTCGCATCCTAAGTTAGTTTACCCGCTTTCGTTTTGAACTTTTATGTGAGTATATTAATCTTGTGTATGTGAATACCGTAGGTGACCCTCCGTTCAGCCGAAAAGTTTGACTAATGAAATATAAAAAGAAATTTTTTTTTGACAATTGTCGTGTGGGAATTTTTGATGAATTTTTCTGTGAGGAAAGTTGATAACTTAAATGTATTCATTCAGTCTGGAGTTTGGTAAATCTAAGCACGCTCTCTCTCTCTCTCTCTCTCTCTCTCTCTCTCTCTCTCTCTCTCTCTCTCTCTCTCTCTCTCCATTTGTATCCAGTTTAGATCCGTCAAAAAATGACAGCTAAATACCCCTCTTACCAGGGTATCACTGCTCCCTCTCCCTCCTACCCGAAGGTCGTTGAGAGCAGAGCGTGAAAGGAAATAAACATACTGTATATGTGTATATAATATATATATATATATATATATATATAGATAGATAGATAGATATAGATATAGATATATGTATATATATATATATATATATATATATATATATATATATATATATGTATATATATATATATATATATATATAGAATATATAGATATAGATATAGATATATATATATATATATATATATATATATATATATATATATATGTATACATATATATATGTATATATAGATATATATTTATATATAGATATATATATATATATATATATATTATATATATATATATATATATAGCCAGGTACTTGCTCTTTATTATGTAGGGGAGATGCTCATTATTGGCATTTCTCTTCTTTGCTCTCAATTGTATCGACCTTTTCTCCCTTCAGTAAGGAACAATACATTTTCATCCTTTGTATTGTCTTCTATAAGAAAGGATACCCTGTTGTTATAAAGCATATGTTAATGTTTTTAATGTATTTGGTTTTTATCGTAACTTTAACAAAATTAGAGTGAAAGAGTGTTTGTGAAAAGGAAAAGGGATCCTTAAGTCTCTCTCTCTCTCTCTCTCTCTTCTCTCTCTCTCTTCTCTCTCTCTCTCTTTGTGCCGACGATTATACTTTGATCGATGCTGGCCAATTAAAACGGCTGAGGCTATTTATTTTATTGAATCTATGAAGCATGTTGTATTGGGATTAGGAATAAAATGGCCGAGACTATTTAGTTTTATTTAAGCTTTAAGTGAGATTACTCGAGTGCCATATGTGGATGAGATCATAATGAGGGATAGATTGAGATGGTTTGGGCATACTCTTCGCACTCCCCAAGAGAGATTAGTTCACCAAACGTTCAGCTGGGCTCCACAAGGGACTGGAAGAGTTGGAAGACTCAGGCCTATAGGGCTGAGGACTGTGAAGCGCCAAGTAGGAGTTGATGAATGGAGAAGTATTGAATTAAAAGCTTTTTTTTTTAATAAGAGATAGAGGTCTTATGTAGTTTAACCTGAAAATGGGCTTTTAACATCACAATTCAGCTAGTGAAGATCACCGTGGTTTATAACTCACCGAACTTTGCCAAGAGGAAAGATTTCAGTTACTTCTCCTCCTGCTCTTAGACGTATTGTCCTGAAGCCTTCAGTAATAAAATGTCATTCATGCTGACTTATACAACTAAAATAAAAAAAAAAAAAAAAAAAAAAAAAAACAGGAAGGAAGTGGGTTACTTCAGTTTCATACCCTTTGTCAAATCTCTCCATCTTCCTGGATAGTCCTCATGACAAAGCCAAGCGGATTTAACTGAATCTACGGTGGGAATTCTGCTCTCTATCTCTCTCTCTCTCTCTCTCTCTCTCTCTCTCTCTCTCTCTCTCACCAGCTGCCTAATGAATAATGGTACCACGAACGAGCCTTGTGGAAAGTATTATTGACGTACGATTGACACTGTAATCGAAAAATGTCATATTGAAATGTCGTTGGCTTCGAATGTCAAGATAAATTCAAAGCCTTGAGTGGTGATGCCCCCTTTATTTCGCTGTAGCGTAATCGGATTATTTAATCACCGATCGCTAATTTTAGCTTAAACCACATCCAGGTATGGTACGAATTGGTAATTAGGTTAAATACTTGTGTTGTTAACACGGCCTTGAAGTAGAAAGTATGTCTATAGCCTCCTATCGCTAATTTCATTCGAATATCGCAACCGGGGATAATGAGGGTGATAATGAAGATCTTTGAACACCATCGATTATGATTTCATTTGCATTTTGTAAATATGCCGTGACTATAATCAATTTGTTTAGCGCGACAGATTTGCACAGACTCGCAGCGGTGTCCTTTTAGCTCGGAAAAGTTTCCTGATCGCTGATTGGTTGGACAAGATAATTCTTTACCGAGCTAAAAGGGTACCGCTGTGAGTCTGTGCAAATTTGCCTCGCTAATAAAATTAACTTTAGTCATTCATCTTTTTCGTTTGATATAGAATTTAGATATTCATGGGCTTATGGCATCTTGTTTTTCCAACCACTGTTGTAGCTTAGCAAGTAATAATACTAAATAATAATGATATATTGCTCTGGTTTTCGCGTCTGAAAGGCTATATTCCTAGTTAAATCTTAATTCTCTTTCCCTATCCTCGTGATTATTATTATAATTAATATCTACAAAAATATTCTCTAAAATATGACATCATTAACTTTGCCAACTTCATTAGGAAGGTTGTATTTTGATAGGCTTGTATTTATTTATTTATTTGTGTTTTTTTTTCTTCTGATTCGCATAACTCAAAAACTATTTGACCGAACCTCATAGATTTTTGTGGGATGATGATTGGCCGAGATCAAAGGTCCAAAGCCTCTGTTTACTAGATCGGGATCAATTTTTATCCGATTTGCATGAAACCTGCTAAAAGGTGCATCATTCAATTGCCTAGTAATAATTTGTTTCCGAGGTAACAAATGTGGCGTTGGCGAAGGTATGCTCTCGACCGAGTGCCCATTATTCGACTTAGTTCACTGTTTGATGATTATTTAAAAGAAAAGGAAATATGTTGCTTCAATCTTTCCGTGTGTTTTTATACATATTTCAATTGCCTATCTTGTAATAATTTGTTTCCAAGGTAACAAAAGTG
>NC_090727.1:27563729-27585601 GCF_036898095.1 Palaemon carinicauda
AATGTGGGGATTTCCATCAGACTTGGTACATGGGTAGAAATGTGGGGATTTCAATCACACTTGGTACATGGGTAGAAATGTGGGGATTTCCATCAGACTTGGTACATGGGTAGAAATGTGGGGATTTCAATCAGACTTGGTACATGGGTAGAAATGTGGGGATTTCAATCACACTTGGTACATGGGTAGAAATGTGGGGATTTCCATCAGACTTGGTACATGGGTAGAAATGTGGGGATTTCCATCAGACTTGGTACATAGGTACAAATGTGGGGATTTCCATCAGACTTGGTACATAGGTAGAAATGTGGGGATTTCAATCGGACTTTGAACATAAGAAGAAATGTGCCTTTGTATGAAGCGAGGTTGTCTGTGAGTCTATGTATGTGTTGCTCTTACCTTGTCATCGGAATTCCTCCTACAACGTGGAAGTGAATTTAGGCAAACTTTTAATCAAGGTAGACAATCAAAAACTGTGGTATGTCACTCACAGTTACCTTTTCATGTAAATACCTGTACTTTGCCAAAGCGTGAAATTATGAATATAAATTCCTTATTTTTTTCAGGAATTCATAGATAGATTTTTTTTATCATTTTTTGTAAAGTTAGATTTAACCATGGTCCCAAGTTTTTTTTTTTTTTTTTTTTTTTTTTTTTTTTTTTTTTTTTTTTACAATAATAGTAAGTGATAGAAATGTCACATTTGTATTACATAAATTTCATTACTACTACTACTACTACTACTACTACTTCTACTTGTTAAGGTACAACAGTAGTTTGTAAATCAGGAAGCTATAAGCCCAAGGGCTCCAACAGGGAAAATAACCCAGTGATGAAAGGAAATGAGGAAATAAATAAACTACAAAAGTAATTAACAATTAAAATGAAATACTTTAGGAACAATAACAACATTAAAATAAATCTTTCATATATAAAATTAAAAAAAAAACTGGAAGAGAAGTAGGATAGAAGAGTGTGGTTGAGTGTATCTTTATGTAAGAGAACAGTGGATACCATGGTATGGAGGCTAAAGGCACTACCCAAGACTAGAGAACAATGGTTTGATATAGAGCGTATTGGGACCACTATTGTTATAAACATATTCTCGGGAGGATTATTATATTTAAGATTTATAAATTTTGAAATTAAGATGGATTTTAAGATGTTTTACCGTTTACTCATTTTTAGTAGGAATAGAAGAACGCATACGGAAGTGTATTTTTCTTAGGCGATTTATCGTCCGCTCAATGAAAATATAATTGTAATTCAATTATTGCATAGCACATATCTGGCACATTTTCTTCACTCTCTCTCTCTCTCTCTCTCTCTCTCTCTCTCTCTCTCTCTCTCTCTCGTGGTATTATTTACCGGGAAATCTTGAATAGGTTTGGTATAAACGCATTTTCTTGGTTATTGAGTTGTTCAGGAAATAATGGTATTTGTCCATATTTGTCTATGATAACAATTAGATCTTTGATATTCTTAAAAGAACATAGATTTGAAACTTGTTATTATAAGCTTCTAAAAACCGCCCTTGTTTAGAAACGAGTGCCGAAGATATTTAAAAGCAATGTTTACGATGTGTTAATTTCATTCTGATTATACTCAATGACCATAGTTGTTTTGGCTAATATTTCATGGCCGGATGCCTTTCCTGCCGCCAACCCTCCCCATTTACCCGGGTACCACAGGAGTTAGAAAACTATCAGATGAGATCCAAGAAAGTAGACTAAGGTGGTATGGTCATGTCATGAGAAGAGATGAACCGTATATTGGGAGGAGAGTGATGGAAATGGAGGTACAGGGAACGAGAAGGAGAGGGAGACCAAAACGAAGGTGGATGGACTGTATCAAGGATGACCTTCGATCAAAGGGATTAACCGGTGATGAAGTGTGGGACAGAGGTAGATGGAGAAAGCTGGCCAGAAACATCGACCCCACATAGAAGTGGGAAAAGATGTAGACAAAGAAGAAGAAGAAGAAGAATGTTTACGATGTGTTTTTTGATGAATTTTGTATTTAATGTTTGTTATGAATCTTTGCTCAAGTGTGATGTCACAATAAGCCTCGGAAAAAAACAAAGAACTTTTGTTACTTGTTTGCGGATATGTTAATTTTTGGCCTTTCATCTTTTACCTCTTTTTAATTTCTTTGTTTCCGTCGAAAGTTGGAGAGGAGTTGCATAACATGTCCTAAGTAAGAGTGTTTTGAAAACGTTACCTTTCCTGGAAGCGCCTTCATTCATCTATATTTAGATGAGTGGTTCTTTTATAAGACGAGCATTTGTTTACACGCGTATATGTATGTATATATATATATATATATATATATATATATATATATATATATATATATATATATATATATATATATATATATATATATATGTATACATATATATATATTATTATTGTTATTATTACTTGCTAAGCTACAACCCTAGTTGGAAAGCAGAGTGCTATAAACCCAAGGGCTCCAGCAGAAAAAATAACCCAGTTAGGAAAGGAAATAAGGAAACTATATAAGCAACTAACAACTAAAATAAAATAATTTTAGGAACAGCAACAACACCAAAATCAATATCTCATATATTTATGCTCTAAAACTGTTGTGTAAATAACTATCGAATATAATAAAAACGAATACACTGAAAATGTTGTGAAACTTAATATCGAATATAATTATGACTTTCCAGAAAAAAAGCCATAAAGCAATTAGGTACAAACTATCAGTTAGATGAAGCGGTAGTTCAAATATAAGGCAATTTGACAAAAACTATATGTAATTATGAGTGTTTCCAGAACGGTGATTAGACCAATCGTACTTTTAGACGAGATGGTTTTAGACCAATCGTGTTCTTGGACCAATTGTACCTTTAGACCATTTCACTTTGGACCAATTGGTATTAGACTAATCGTTGAGTTGATTCCCCCTGGGACCTCTGATCCTCAAAATCCTGCTATTAGGAGGAATATAAATTATGGCTTATATGAATGATATATATATATATATATATATATATATATATATATATATATATATATATATATATATATATATATATATATATATATATATATATATGTATGTGTGTGTGTATATATATATATATATATATATATATATATATATATATATATATATATATATATATATGTGTGTGTGTGTGTGTGTATATACGTGTAAGTATATATATGTTTAAATATATATATATATATATATATATATATATATATACACATATATATAAAACATAAATATATATATAAATATATATATATATATATATATATATATATATATATATGTGTGTGTGTGTGTGTGTGTGTGTGAAACAATTTCACTAGTTTTAGTCTCATATTTAAGCAAATTATCAGGATGAGTATTCTTTGTCTTTCTCTCTCTCTCTCTCTCTCTCTTTTGGATTGAAGTCTCACTTCCCTGCATCTTGTGGTGGGAATACCAGAAGGATGTCCCCAACCCTCTATAGGTCTTCTTCTAGAATTGCACTCTTTCGACGTGACGATTGCTGATTGGTTCTCGTGAGCAGATAACTCCGCCCATAGCCTTTTAGAAATCCAATCAGCGTTGATAATTCGCCCCTTTTCTTAAAGGGAACCAATCAGAGTAGGGAGGAGGTGGAGTCATCCTTATAAGCCTAGACTAGTTCAATACCTTCTAAAATTAAATGAAAATTTCTATAAAAAAAGAGATATAAGATCAGAAGTTACGGACATAAATCCGGCTAATAATAGTGACTCCGCCTCCTCTTTGCGCTGATTGGTTCTCTATAAGAAAAGGGGCGGAGTTATCTACGCTGATTGGTTCTCTATGAGGTTTTGGGCGGAGTTATCTGCTCACAACAACCAATCAACATCTCCACATTCCGTCTTGAGAATTACTATCGAAAAGAACACAAATAGGAAAAATTAATTTTGATGGTTTTTGAAGCCTCTATTTAGATATCTATCTCGCTATCTATGTCTATTTATCCATGTATATATATATATATATATATATATATATATATATATATATATATATATATATATACATATATGTATGTATATGTGTAGAAATCACGAAAGCTGACACGTGATGAATATAAAATGTATTATAGCCACGAAAGGAAAAATGAAAAAGACTTGATTGGAGTTAGTACTTTCATCCACTCAGGACATTATCAAACTCAGCAATGAGAATACATATTGTTGTTGTTGTTGGTGTATTAAAGCCAACACTTCTTGTTGGCACGGGCCTTTTTATTGTTAGGCCCGTAGGTATTCAAACACAAAAAAATAGGTACAAAATTAAAAGATTGCCCAGCCTTACTGCTGGACACGGGCTTTTGTGTAGCAGCCCGTAGTATTTATTTCCCTAAGTAGGCAATAGTGTCACAGCAGTACCAGTCTCTCATATCTGGATTTGCAGCCGCTCAGCTCCTTGAGCGTAGCTGCAGGTGCGACCGCTCAGCCCCTTGAGCATAGTCGCCAGGTTGGCAAAGATAGGTCTTGCAACTGCTCAGCCCCTTGAGCGTGGTTGCCAGTGTGGTCGCTCAGCACCAAGAGCATGACCTTGCGGACCAAAAAGCAGGACCATTTGGAGCTGAAATGAAAGGTTTCAGTAGTAGGTAAAAGTGTTGATAGCAGTAAGTCCCAGTAAGTAGGAGAGACTGGGAGAGGAGGGAAGAATTCGAGTAGTAGGAAAAAGTGGCAGTTTTAAGCATAGATGCCTATCTCTGCACCGGGGAGGGTGAAACTAAGGGACTGAGGAGGGAATGAATTACAGAGGAGGGAGTCTTAGCAAGGGAGCAGACTTTGACTAGTAGTTGCAGTACTAGGGGGATCAAGGTATCCACTGGCAGGGCCTCTGCCAGGGATAAGATGGCAGATATTGCTGGGGGTTGGGGAGGAGATTGCACAGCACTGGAGGTTGGCTCTTCAGCTGGGCTAGCAACAGCGCTGGGTTCTTGGTCCGTGGCTGCAGTAGGGGCTCCTGGAGGGGGAGTCTCGGATTGTCGCCGGGGAGGCCTGGTTCGCTGAATCCGCTGGGGTTTCGGTGCCTGCCTTGGTGCAGCCTCAGGTTTGTTAGGTGTCTGCCTTGGTGCAGCCTCAGGTTTGGTCGGTGGGGCTGCCAGTGGGGTTGGTAGCCTCTTCAAGAATTCAGGACAATTCTTGTTCCATGCATGGTGAGGTCCCGCACAATTGGGACATTTTGCCTGGGTTTTTGTCCCATTCCGATGTGCGTCAATGCAGTCCTGTGTGGGATGGCGGTGGCTGCAGACTCCGCATATTGTAGGGTTCCTGCACTCTTCTTTATGGTGCCCATAGCGCTGGCAGTTGTAACAGCGCAGTGGTTCTCGCTTTGGACTTCTGATGGGAAACTTCCCCCAGAGGCCCAAATCCAGTGCTTTAGGGACTTGCCCAATAAAGGTGACTGTTACTTCCTTGGTGGGAAGTTTGCGGTGGTCAAGCTTCCTCTCGGCTTTTGCAACATTGCTGCAGTCGGTGACGAATGACAGTGACATGTTGACAGGAAATCGATAGATCACTGCCTGTCTGAGTCTCTTCTCGGGGTCCAGGAGGGTCAGGGAGGTTTCCTGTTGGAGGATGTTGACACTGGCAAGGTCCTTCGGGGATATAATTAAATCCCCTTTTAGGTTGGTCCTGGCTGTGATCTTGATGCCAGGGTTGGCGGTGGCAATAGCAGCAACCACTGCATATGACGGTGAGCCTTCTACAGCTGCCATCTTGAATTTGACAAGCTGTTTGGGTTGGCTGACAGGTGGTTGTGGTTCCTCAGCAGCGGCCAAGTTTAGGTCCAAGCTTGGGTCATTCTCGGTGATTGCCCGAGCCTCCATTAGGAGCTGTGAGAGGCATGGAGTGCAGTTGCAATCCTCAGGGTGCAGTTCTGCTAGTTGCGGTGGTTGGTTGTCAGTCAGGTCTAGAGCCATGGTTGAAACGTTGGTCTCAGGTTCCGGAGTTGCGGTGAGTGGAGCGTCCTCTGCTTCCATTTTTTCAGGTGTCTTCTGGACAGCTGGTGCCGGAGATGGAGTGGGTGGCTCCGGGATAGGTGGGTCTTCGGAGTCCATAGCTGGTTTGGCATGAGTGGGGGAGCTGTGGCCTACCGTGTTGCTCCAGATAGCATACACACATGACTGGCAGTCACAGTCCCGTTCAAAGGGGAGAGAGTTACTGCAACTGGGTGCAGAGACTGTCTCTTTATACCGTGCTTGCACCCGGTATTTCCTCTGAAAAACGTCTGGATAAGGAGGCTGTGGAGGGTAGGATGGTATATCCATATATCCTGGCCTGTGCTTCCTTTGTAGGAGGTGGTAGATGCTCTCAAGTACTAGGGTATAGCACTGAAAACAACTGCATGTTTTCCTGTGGGAGAGCACCGTTGGGTCCCTTATTTTGAACCCTATGTGGTCTGCTAGCTGCTGCCTGTAGTTCTGGTACCTCTGGCAGCGATTGCACTTGCACTGCTGAGCCCCATTCTTGCAGGGATTGATCCAGGTGGGGTACAAACTCCTTCTGTAAGTGCGGAGACTGTCATGACCATCATCAGCCATACTGGATGGAATTGAGCCAGTCACTGAGGTCAACAACAGTTATTTAATTAGCAAAAAAGCCAAAGTAAATAACTGGATTCTTTCTTATATGTGGCCTCTTCAACCAAAGTTGAGAGGTCCTAGTGACTGTGTGGATATAAGTCCACCCATCCAGGTGTTGACAAGTCCGGTGCTGCTGAACTTCAGAAGGCTGGAGAGCTCTTGTCGGCGCGAGAGCTGGGCCGAGAATACATATACAAAGACATCGTATTTATACTGGAGAAGGGGATCCAACAGCTGTCAGTTTCTTAATAATTCCGGAGAAGTCAGATTGTAGATAAAAGGATAACGGAAAACAGACCTGGGCTTAGATTCAAATTTCTTCTTTGAGTACAGGAGATTAAAAATGATTCAACAATATTCCTTTGGAAATAGTCATTTACATGGATTACTTTTTCCGTCTTTGACCAACCAATTCTGTGACTTGACCCTAACCAGTGGGAGGCCAAGGCATTATTAAGAGAACCCCTGGAGACGGCCTCCTGATGCTGTTTTAATCTGACTGGTATAAGATGAGGAGGAGGAGGGGGAGGAGGAGGTCAATGGGCTTCAGCATCTCCTTATCTTAGGTGACACGTCACGTAATATCTCGTAGAGTGTCCATGCTAACGGGGTTCACTAATATTGTCTGTCATACTGCATAGGCACCTACGAATATTACAGATATTAATTCTACCATATGTGTACACTATAATCTGAGTTCCTCTATTCTTATCCTAAATTGAACTAACAATAGGATAACTAGCCAACCATCCCTATCTAAGACTCTACCCTCTCCAGTTAAGCGAAAAAAAGAAGAGCTCCAAAGTATTGCATGGAAATAGGGGGGTGGGGGGGGGTTGGAGTAGCTCTACCTATTGAAACTTAAAAGAAAGAGGGAGTGAGGGAGGGACACTGAGGGGAGGATAAGATGACCCAGGAGATATGAATTATTAAAACTTATTTACTTCTCTTGAAACACAATTATAAAACTACACAGCAGAAAACAGAATAAATTAACATTTACACACACACACGCACACACACACACACACACACACATATATATATATATATATATATATATATATATATATATATATATATATATGTATATATATATATATATATATATATATATATATATATATATATATATATATATATATATATGTGTGTGTTTAACTACGTATGTGCCATTCTGTATATATTCTGTATTTTTAGTTATCTATATTAGAAACACACAGCCGCATACACACTGACACACATACACGCACACACACAGACACACACATATATATATATATATATATATATATATGTATATATATGTGTGTGTGTATATATATATATATATATATATATATATATATATATATATATATATATATATATATATATATATATATGAGTACAAATAGATTAGTATAAAATAAAACATTCGATTATAATGAAATATGTTTAATATCAGTAAAACGTCGTAAGTAAATCATCATTTGCCGAACAGATGAATTCTTTCTGATAGTCCGCAAACAAACAAAAAACCTCTGACAAAAGTTTTTTAGCTCTCCAGAGAGAACCCCAGCGATCGGCCCTCTTGGTGGAAATGGGTCTTTGGACTCATCCGGGAGGCACCAAAGGTGGGCGTCTTGGATGAACCGAAAACCCTTGATTCCTCCGGAATCGCCGGAGGTGCTTTCATTGTCCATTTTTATTCAGTTTGATATTAGAAAAAGACAGATCTTTCCTCTTCCTTCCAGGATTCTTTGAAGACTTTAAGCTCAAACGAAACTCCCATTTAAGGCTTCAGATACTTTATAAGTTCTCTCCAAAGTCACACATTGTCTCCAAAGTCTTCAAAAGAATATCACGTTTTCAAGATTGCTCAAGTCTTTACGAATTGGGATTCTTCTTCTTCAGGGTTAAAGAAGTCTTCGCTGCAGTTTTATGAAAATATCTTTGAGGCAGTGTGTGAAGAACTAAGAGTCTCCGGAGGCTCAAAAGTCAGTCTCAGTGGATCGATGTCTTTAAGGGATTGGAGACTTTAGTCATCTGTATTTTTCTCGTAATAAGGTAAGCCAAATTGAATGATGGAAGCACCTCCGGCGATTCCGGAGGAATCATGGGTATCCTCTGGTACCTACCAGAGGGACCCTTCCCCTCCATTCCTCCCACCTTCCCCCTTCTATCCTCCCTCCTTCTCACTCCCTTCCTTCTCCTTACTTCCCCCCTTCTCACTCCCTCCCCCTCCTTTCCTCCACCCTTCTCACTTCCTTCCCCCTCCTTTCCTCCATCCTTCCCACTCCCTTCCTTCTCCTTTTCTCCCTCCTTCTCAGTCCCTTCCTCCTCCCTTCTCACTCCCTTCCCCCTCCCTTCCCCCTTCTTTCCTCCCTCCTTCTTACTTCCTTCCTCCTCCTTTCCTCCCCCCTCCCCACTCTCTTACCCTCCTTTCCTCCCCCTTCTCACTCCCTTCCCCCTCCTTTCTCACTACCTTCCCCCTCCTTTCCTCCCTCCTTCTCAGTCCCCCCCCCCTTCTTTTCCTTCCCCATTCTCACGCTCTTCCCACTCCTTTCCTCTCTCCTTCCCGTTCCCTTCCCCCTTCTTTCCTTCCCCCTCCTTCCCTCCCTTCCCCCTCCTTCCCTCCCTCTTTCCCACTCCCTACCCCCTCTTTTCCTCCCTCCTTCTCAGTCCCTTCCTCCTCCCTTCTCACTCCCTTCCCCCTGGTTTCCTCCCTCCTTCTTACTCCCTTCCTCCTCCTTTCCTCCCGCCTTCCCAATCCCTTCAACCTACTTTCCTCGCCCTTCTCACTACCTTCCCCTACCTTTCCTTATCCCTACTCACTCCTTTCTCCCTCCTTTCCTACCCCCATCTCACTCCTTACTCCCTCCTATCCTTCACATTTTCACTCCCTTTTCCCTCCTATGCTCCCCCTTCTTGCTCCCTTCCCCTCTTTTTTCCCTCCTTCTCAATCTCTCTCCCCTCCTTTCCCCCCTCCCTTCTCACTCCCTTCCCCCTCATTTCCTCCCTCCTTTCCACTTCCCCCTTCTCTCCCCCCTTCCCACTCCCTTCCCCCGCCTTTCCCTCCATCTCACTCCCTTCCCCTCCTTTCCTTCCTCCTTTCCCCTCCCTTCTCCCTCCCTTTCTCTTCATTCTCTCTCCGTTCTCCCTCTTCTCCTCCCCCCTTCTCACTCCCTTCCCCCTCCTTTCCTCTCCCTTCTCAATCCCTTCCTTTCCTTCCCTCCCCCCTTCTCACTCCCTTCCCCCTATGACAAGGATGAAGGATATAAATTTCTTCGGGTTCGAAGTCCAGACAGTGACATATTCTTCATACTTCTGTATTATGCTCCAAACTTAGGTGTGCAACTCCTTTTTGATACTGGTACTGGGAATAGAAGGCGATTCATAGATATCACATAACTATCGAAAGGCTTCACACCAACTTACTGTGCCGCTTTCCTTGGTCTGCATGCATTCAGTAGATGCGATATGACCAGTGCCTTTAAGGGAATTGTCAAGTTGAAACCGCTGTTAATTCTACAGACATGCCCAAAGTACCAAGAAGTCATCAGTTGCCTAGGGGAGTCATGGGAGGTAACCGATGAAATATTCCTTGCTCTTGAGGATTTCACCTGCACCATGTATTCTGCCAAAACTAAGACAAAGGAGGTTGACCAGCTTCGATACCAAATGCTCGAGTTAAAGTGCAGTGGGCAGTCGCTGGATTCAAAGAAGAATGTTGATCTTTCATCTCTTGAGCCACCAAGAGTGTCTAAATGAGCATATCAGGAGGTGAACTATCAGGTTGCGATATGGAAACGTGCCTATTATCCCAAACCTGAAGTCCGTTATCAAGCTGTGGATTATGGTTGAATAATGAAGGATGGAAATCTAGAACCCTGTTGGTTCAAGGGAACTGCACTTCGTACAAGTATGGCTGATATACTTGAGACGATGGACGATGATGAGACGTCTGATGATGAAAGCCTAGATGAAAACAATGAAAGTGATGGAAATTTTGATGATGACTATGAAAGTGATGATAGTGGGTCCGAGTTGGACTAAGAAAGTTTCAAGTAACAAGATGGTAGATTTCAGGGTCGAAGGACAAGGACCTCCTTTGTATCACAAGATATTTCCAATAATTGCCTTTCCATTAATTAAAAGTGGACCCAAAGGTACCCAAGTAGACCATCAAACTTTATACCTTGCATAGGTTGACTTTTTGCTGTAGTCCAAAGCAACACAGTGTGAATTTTCCCACTGAGGTCTTGCAACATATGAGTATATTGTACATTCATGGACAGTTTTATTTATGTCATTCATGATTTTCCTAACCTTCAAATAAAGCATTTCTGTTGTTGATTTATGTGACTTTCTCCAAATTTACTGACAGACTTGTTGAGACTGCCTTTATTGGATGCTGTGATCTCAAGAACCTGGGTGAGGACACGAATATTATCTCTCTTGCTGCATTCAGGGAGGAGTTATAGCCAAGTCAAAATTACGGCACCCAGAATGACGACCATCTTGAACTTCAGCATGATGTAATTAGTTGACATTGCTGAGAATGCTTTTTTTGGATTCTCTGACCCCCAAAACCTGGGAAAACATGGCAAAATAATTTCCGTAGCCCCTCTATAAGAAGAGTTAAGAGCTTTATCAGTTTTTACGATTTTGAGGCAAAAAAAAAAACGACACATTTCATGATTCGGCTAATAAGTACACTTAATGGGTATCATTCTATTTCTTGAGGTCTCCAGAGATGAAATAAGGCAGAAAAAGTCATCAGATATTGGTCAGGCTGGTCCTCAGGTTCCATTTATGGAGGTGCCTAAAATTTTCACTTGACCCCAAAATTGGTGACCTTTTGACCTCTGGTGACCTAATCATTAAACATAATTGCAAATTATGTTAGAGAGGCCCAAAACAAACATTTTGATATGTCATTTATCTTTCTCTGACCATTCAGTCCGGAGTTATGTCTAATTAGGTTTCCCCTACCCCAAAATTGGCAGCTGCAAAATTCGATGATGTCATCAAATAAAGTGGCCGAGGAGTGGTAGTGAGTCCCTATTTTTCAATGGGAACATTAAAGAATTAGAATATGCATCAAATGCTACAACCTAATTGCACCTATGTCCATTTTAAGGAGGGGGGGGGGGTGCAAGGTGAGCCCCCTCAGCCCAGGACTAACAGTGAGGGTGATTATTTCCGTTGCTTTTCTACAATAGCATACGTCTTTTTACGGAAGAATCTTTGCTATATATATATATATATATATATATATATATATGTATATATATATATATATATATATATATATATATATATATATATATGTGGGTGTATGTATATATATATATATATATATATATATATATATATATATATATATATATATATGAGAGTAGGGGGGAAATCGAACGACGGCACATACGAACAAAACGTCATAAGCCTTCTCTTGTCAAAGTCTAAACGTTCGATTTGATTTGGCATCGGCTTCGTTTTAAAATTTAGATGTATTTCTGTTAATCTTAACTTTATTTGAGAAATTTATGCTATATTTTAGTGTAGACCTAAGTGACATAATTTTCAGATGCCTATTCCATGCCTATAACCGTAAAACAATTATAGTGATAACTGCCTATGCGAAGTCAAAGTTAGAACTAAAGACATTCGAACACGACATACGTCTATTTCGCACTAGGATAAAATAAATGAATTTGATACGTAAAACTAGGCCTACGCCATTGTTTTCGATGTAGGTTTTCTCTATTGTTTGAATAATTTTGACATAATCACCTTAGAAGATCATTATTTTGTCTTGCAGTTAATCTAGTGGAATGGGATAGTAAGAACACCTACAGTCCGTTGCAAGGGACACATTGTTATGGTAAATGTGTGTGCGTGCAAACATAATACCTTGAACATATCCTCTCTGATTACGGTTCACATTCTCCTTGCCTACACATATACCGAGTAGGCTGGCCTAATCTTCACAGATTCTCCTCTGTCCTCATACATCTGACAACACTGAGATCACCTCGCAATTCTTCTTTCACCCAAGGGGTTAACTACTGCACTGTAATTATTCAGTGTCCACTTTCCTCTTGGTAAGAGTTGAAGAGACTCTTCAGCTATGGTAAGCAGATCTTCTAGGAGAAAGACACTCCAAAATCAAACCATTGTTCTTTAGTCATGGGTAGTGCCATAGCCTCTGTACCATGGTCTTCCATTGTCTTGGGTTAGAGTTCTCTTGCTTGAGGATACACTCGGGCACACACTTCTGTCTTATTTCGCTTCCTCTTGTTTTGTTAAAAGTTGTTGTAGTTTATAAAGGAGATATTTATTTTAATGTTATTGTTAAGATATTCTATTTTTCATTGTTTCCGTTATTCACTGGGCTATTTTCCCTGTTGAAGCCCATGGGCTTAGAAGCTATTGTGGTAGCTTAGCAATTAATAATAATAATAATAATAATAATAATAATAATAATAATAATAATAATTTCTAGACAGCAATGAGACAGTAATTTAATATATATATATATATATATATATATATATATATATAGGCCTATATATATATAATATATATACATATATATATATATATATATATATATATATATATATATATATATATATATATATATGACATATCTCTTTTGACATTACTTTCTTTAGAATGATTTATTGTTAATTTATTCTCTTCATTTATTTATTTCCTTATTTCCTTTCCTCACTGGGCTATTTTTCCCTATTGGAGCCCCTGGGCTTATAGCATCTTGCTTTTCCAATTAGGGTTGTAGCTTGGATAGTAATAATGATAATGATATATATATATATATATATATATATATATATATATATAAATCTATATATATATATATATATATATATATATATATATATATATATAAATCTATATATATATATATATATATATATATATATATATATATATATATATATATATATATATATATACATATATTTGAAAATTTGCATTTTATAATATAGGGTAAAATAATACTGATAATATAACGAAAATATCAATAAATGACACAATATAAACAAAATAGAAATATTGACGTTTCATAAATCGAATGATTCTAGTGAAAGTGAGTAAGCAGTGTTGCCAAATTTCCTCCTGACAACATCATTTTCCTTAATAACACTGATGCTGAATTAGAAGTTCCATTTACATTTGGCACATGTGCGGCTAATCATAGGCTATGCTTGAGCATGGTAGAGAAAATACTAATTATAACTCTCTCTCTCTCTCTCTCTCTCTCTCCTCTCTCTCTCTCTCTCCTCTCTCTCTCTCTCTCTCTCTCTCTCTCTCTCTCTCTCTCAAATTTGAGATATCTTTCCCTCTTCTCCCTGTGTTTTTTAATACCAATATTCATTGCATATGGGTATATATGAAACGTGATGTGTGTGTGCGCGTGCATTAGTGTAGAGGCGGAAGTCTAAGCAAAGGTCAGAGAGAGAGAGAGAGAGAGAGAGAGAGAGAGGAGAGAGAGGAGAGAGAGAGAGAGAGGAGAGAGAGAGAGAGAGAGTTCAGTCTCATGCAATAGACCAAAGTCCATGAAATTATCTTTCCTATTTTCACCATGACGTAAGGTAGCTACCCCCATCGGCCTTTGCTCTAAAATCGAAAATATTAACAATAAAATAAGTTTAATCCACACAATTGAATAAACTGGGAGTAGTAGGAAACGTGCCTCAGCTGCTCACTTTTTGGGGCTAATGTCAGGATTGCTCAGTCAGGATTGCTCACTTTTTGGGGCTAATGTCAGGATTGCTCAGATTGTCAGGATTGCTCAGTCAGGATTGCTCACTTTATGGGGCTAATGTCAGAATTGCTCACTTTGTCAGGATTGCTTAGTCCGTTTGGGGATTTTTTACGTAAGGTTTTGTTTACAAACAATCCCTTCCCTTCCCCTTTTTTGGGGCCATTGTCAGGATTGCTCACTTTTTGGGTCTAATGTCAGGATTGCTCAGCTTGTCAGGATTGCTCAGTCAGGATTGCTCACTTTATGGGGCTAATGTCAGAATTGCTCACTTTGTCAGGATTGTTCAGTCCGTTTGGGGATTTTTTACGTAAGGTTTTGTTTACAAACAACCCCTTCCCTTCCCCTTTTTTGGGGCCATTGTCAGGATTGCTCACTTTTTGGGTCTAATGTCAGGATTGCTCAGCTTGTCAGGATTGCTCAGTCAGGATTGCTCACTTTATGGGGCTAATGTCAGAATTGCTCACTTTGTCAGGATTGCTTAGTCTGTTTGGGGATTTTTTACGTAAGGTTTTGTTTACAAACAACCCCTTCCCTTCCCCTTTTTTGGGGCCATTGTCAGGATTACTCACTTTTTGTGGCCATTGTCAGGATTGCTCAGTCCGTTTGGGGATTTAAATGTAAGGTTATGTTTACAAACAAACCGCCCCCCCTTCCCCCAAGCTACTACCAACCCCCTCCCCCCTCCCCCACAGGGGGGCGTTTTCTGTGTCTATGGTCACCGGCAGGCTTAGAGTTGTCTATCTTGAATGACACACCCTTCTTTCCCCCTCCCTCCCTTCCCCGACCCCTAGGGGGGCGTTTTCTGTGTTTGTGGTCACCGACAGGCATGGAGTTCTCTATCTGGATGACCCATGCCCCTAGATAGTGACAGACACACACACACACACTTGTGTGCCAACGTGAGGCAATCGAGGGGGGGGGGGGGCTTTCCTGTGTGTGGACACCACCAGGCATCAAGTTCTCTATCTGGACCCTATAGATAGTGTCATCCTTTCAATTTAAGCCTATAGATGTGTCCCAACGTGAGGCAATCGAGTTTACACGCCTCCTCCA
Source organism: Palaemon carinicauda (assembly GCF_036898095.1). Classification (NCBI taxonomy): domain Eukaryota; kingdom Metazoa; phylum Arthropoda; class Malacostraca; order Decapoda; family Palaemonidae; genus Palaemon; species Palaemon carinicauda. Next base: position 27,579,176 of record NC_090727.1, read on the forward strand.
CCGTTATCTCTCTCTCTCCTCTCTCTCTCTCTCTCTCTCTCTTCTCTCTCTCTCTCTCTCTTCTCTCTCTTTCTCTTTCTCTTTCTCTTTCTCTCTCTCTCTCTCTCTCTCTCTCTCTCTCTCTCTCTCTCTGTCCATTTGTTTTAAGGCCTTTCGCTTACATTAACATTTATGGGTAATAATCACTTACATTGGCATATATGGGTAATAAAAAACGTATTACAACTTAGTTTCTTTTATGATACGAAGCATACATGCAAAATAACATTTCGTGAATAAAGACATAGCACTTAGTGGGAAAAAAAAATCTGACCCTAACATTTGCACGCTTAAAAGCGGTAGGAAAACTTTTATTTGATTACGCCCTGACATCGCAATATACATTTCGGGTTTGATCGGTGGTTATCACTCCCTGGGTTTCTCCAAACAATAAAATAATTCTATTCTCGTTGACTTGCCTATCAAATGTTAAATGGATTCTCAAATCCCCATTTTTCTCTACTTCGAGCGTATCCATCAACGCCATTTCAGGTTTGAAATTAAACGCGATGACTGCCCGACCATGGCTGTAGCAATCATAATGAATTAGGTGGTCATAAGTAAAGCCTAGAGATTTTAATGTCTCGTAGTAAAGATGAGAAAAATTTTCGGGGAATTGACTGTTTATGTCGTACAAAGTGGAACCATTCAGTGTGACCCCTATGTGCTTAAGATTATTATGATCAAAATAAATGGGATTCCTATTCAGAACACCATTGAAACTTTCCATATTAAAAATAGTGAGGTATAACTTTTCTGGTATAACCTTATTAAAAGGTAAATCCAACGTTGCCTGCGTTTGATTAGGGGCTAGCGCGTATGTCCTGTAAAGTGTTTTATTAAAGACAGTTTCCACCGTACTGTTGGGATTTGAAAGCGCCTGATGAAGGGCGAGTAGAGCCGGGGGGCGTGGGATGATTTTATCAATATGGAGCCTGGCTTCTTCTAGATGAAATCGAAATTCTTCGGCCTGTGCGGTGGAATTAAGGAACCACGCATTTGGGGCTAATTCCAACTTGATACGAACGTCGATATTATCCATCAAATATTCATCTACTGAAGCCACATCGAGCATAAGTGGATGAATAAGATGCAATCCTTCTCTTTTACCTTTATCAACCCACTCTTTTTCCATTTTGTTCAATTTTGTAAAATAATCGTCTGGTAAAACGTTTGAAATTGATGTTCCCTTGTAATCTTGGAAAACATATCCGAGCCGTCCGACTGTTTTGACAGTGTGAGACTTTGCTGTAGCTAATAACTTTATGAAAGACCAGTAATTGAAATGGGGATTTGATTCTACGAGCCTTTCGCCGATATAAACCTGGCTCGACTTGAAGATTGTATTTGCCAAACCATTGACAAATACAACATTTACATCATCCCCCCAACATGCTCCCATCGGGGGCCGTGACTTTTAAATGTAGTTCAATGCTCAAACTGGCTAAATCAATTAGTGTTCCTTCTACGCCATTGATACGAAATTCGAGATAACGATCAGTTATTGCTCCCCCCAATGTAAGATTTGTTGGTAGAATAAAACTCGTTTGCCGATCAACCACAGAAGCTTCCACCACTCGTAAACGATTAGGTCTGGGAAAAGCATCCACCACCCCTGCGGTGTATTTTGCGGTGGGGAGTTCGCTCCCTACGAGACCCGCAATTCTCGGTGCCGCCGATGCCATGTTGAATGACTTCACACTAACGCCTATTTACCAGAACTAAATCACATTGCACTAAACACGTCTTTATATCCTATATTCCTACGTGATGAGATTTTCTTTTTATTTACTCTTTTCTTCCCATTTCTTTTGACATTTTTCCTTTTCTTCCCTTTGCCAGTAACAATACGTCGTCCTGTTGATTTTAGCGCCTCCAACCCCCTCTGTTTAAGGCTTGATTTAAAATCTCTTGTCCCCCTGTTCTAAAACTCCCATGACATTTTGCCCAAATTCAAGGGCCGAGGGCAAGGACCGCCTTTGCCACAAAGGGTGCAACCCTTTTAGCGAGCCCAGCTAATAGACTGAAAAGGCCACTCCCTTGCTGGGAACGTCTTGGGGCTCTAAAAACCTCAATATCCCCTAAAGCCCCTCCACGTAAGAGTTTTATGGGGGGACTAGCGAATATGATACTAAACTCCTCAGGAGACGGGGAAAGAAAGGCTACCCTCATGGTGACACACTCTTGAATAAACGTTTGGTGTGGGATGTTGCAGCTTTTATATAATTTTCTGCTTTGGTCTAATATGAAGGATGCAGATTGTGCTGGTATCCTCACGAAAGTGTATCTCCCTTCCTTCTTGGTCGGTCAGGCGAATGGATACTGAATCCAATTCTTTTGTCCCTAAAGGGTAATACACATAATTATGATACCCTCTCGTTTTACTGCCCCACATACTAAAAGTATCCAATATATTTACCTTTTTACCCCCAAAATAGGACCTTTCAACAATATCCGAATAAACGAGGACAAAGTCCACCCCCGATGTGGGGGAAGGGGGAAAAGGAGCGAGCAAATTATGAGTTTTGATTAGAGGATTACCTGGATTTGTTTAAAAAATTTGATAAGGTTTGCCTGAATTGAATCCTAATGTAGCTCCTATTCTTTTCCCAAATTTTAATTTGATGGCGTGAATAGGTCCTTTTCGATAAATTGCCTCTTCCGTTTCCTGTCTCTTTGTAAACTTTAATAACACTCTCTTTCTTTGATAGTCATATTCCAAGAGACCCGCCGTGGGTATATTTTCTTGATAAAATTCGAGTGGGAGGATCTTCCTCAAAGCGTATGTTAAATCTTCGTTAATGCTGGAGACCATATACCCAGCATCAGTGGATAGAATACTTATTCGTGGTTTGTAAATTTCCTCAGTAGCTGAAGTTACGGTGGGTTCCCCACCTAAGGATATCCGCACTTTTGTTATTATTATTTCTATCCCTGAATCGAATTCACCACTAACAAGCCCATAAATTTCATTAGGGTAATGGATATTAACAAGGGCTACTTCATGCTCCAAATTATGATCTAATTTTATACTATTTTGTAGCTTGTTTGTAAAGCTGCCTGCATTATTTGTAGGGAATATATCCCTATTTCCGAGAGATGTCAGAGTTACTATATGACTTTCTCCAGCCATAGTGTCCAACTGAAGTAGTTAAGATGAGGCGGGGATATTTAAAACCAAATTAACATAAGATTTTTTTTTATTAAAGAAGCTTCTATTACATAATTATTCTCATTCGCAAATGAGAAGAACATTCAACTCGAAGATAAAAATACAAAAGGGTGAACATTACACAGTAATATTTTTGTTCTTAACATATGAACAAATTTGCATGAATAAAATGAGAAAACCAGTACATTTAAATACCGTCCCTAATACATAATTATTCTCCTTCCCAGAATGAGAAGAGCGTTTAACTCGAAGATAAAAAATACAAGGGGTGAACATTACACAAGTGTTTTTTTTTTTTTTTTTTTTTTTTTTTTTGTATTCTTAACATATGAACAAATTTACAAGGATAAATGAGAAACAAGTACATTTAAATATCACCACTATTACCTAATTATTCTCTTTCTCAGAATGAGAAAAACGTTTAATTCGAAGATAAAAAATACAAAAGGATGGATCTTACACAGTAAATATTTTTATTTATAACATATCAAATTTATTTGGATAAAGTAGATTTTTTTTATTTAATAAATAAGAAAATAAGTAGATTACATTAAAATATCGTAACCAGGCGGAAAATCTTCAGATCCAACAAAGGAAAACCTTTCCAAGTTATCCAATTCGGGAGGCAACAGACATTTTTCGCTTGCCAGCAAAATAATCTGTTTACCTTTACCAGCCAACCTCCTACCCAAGTTCACCAAATCTGGGAAATAGTGTAACATCCATACACTATCAGCGCGACCAGACCTCCCAATTCCAATGGGTATGGTGTATATATTTACGCTCTCATTTCCTTTCTCCAGGGCAAACTGTTCCAATTCGTGTAGACACCTCTTAAAGTTAAAAACACGCGCCTCAGTTGTATCATTCTTCAAGTTTGAAGCGAAATGCGTATCCCTTGAAGTAGTCACATACGATCTAAGTTTTCCATCGGCATCATTATCATATGCATACCCGTAATTAAACTGTGTTATCAACGTGGCTACGCACGGGTACACTCGCGGTGGGAAAACTCGATGGTTTCCGCAAGATGACACTTCCAACGGGGTGACGGTCTTCGCGAATGCATCGGTTTAAATTAAAGAGCCTTCTTCGACAGTTCACGATATCGCTGTAGGGGTAGGCTTTATATGTTTGCGCCGCAAGTCCGTAGGATACGACGCCAATGGAATTGCCCCCCACCACCAAACACACATTCCCCTTTCTTAGAGGTGGCGCCGTAAAGTCAACGATGCTTAGTTTTAGCGGCGCGGACTGCATCGTGCTGGGATCGTGTTGTAAACTGATCATGTAACCTAAACTAACTAGGACTACAACTAAAGTACTTAAACTCCGCCCCCTTTACAACGCCTTCCGAGCACGACATGCAAAGACATGTATTACGCATAGACTTAGCGGTGTGCATTTATTCCTAATAAGGCACCCACCGCAGTTTGCCTTTTACTTTTTTTTCTTTATTCCCCTCTCTTATTCTCCCCCCCTTTTCCTTTAATTCCATACATCTGCATCCGAGCTTTTGCATTCTTTATGTAAGTATAGGGCATTCCCCACTGTATCTAGTAGGGTTTTATAAAAAGGCACGTCCTCTTCCTCAATACCGCCCGTTTGCTGAATTAATTTCCTAAACACGTCTATTAAATTTAAACGGTAGATGGGTTTCCTCAGGTTCCCTCTATCATCCCACTCGACATCGTCCCGGCCTTCGAAGAATTTAAGGAAAGCGAGGGCGTACCTTCTGTTGGTGGGGGATAATTTTACGTCAATTATATTCTCCAAAGGGGGATTGGAGTAAGCCCGTGGCGTGGGGAGGGGGAGAGGATCACGCGCGCCTTTCTCGCCCGATTCATTTCGTCTCCTTTTCTTTGGTTCATTTTCCAACTTACACTTCATCGTTTGTATCATTTTGACTAAATTTTGGAGCAAATCTCTATCACTCCCTCCACCCTGCTGGTTATCCCCCCCTTCCATTTTCCTCTGCATTTTGCTTAGTGTTTTGATCACTTATATCTCCGGCGTCTTGGTGGTAATTAGACCCTTCTACCGTCTTTCGCGGTACCCCAGGCAGTATTCCCTCATTTCCCTAATAAACCCCCAATTAGGCTCACCGCGAGAGGAAGAAGGACTGAAAGTATGGCGCCTCCTCTCTGCGATGATAAGATTTTTCTTTTCTCTCTTAGCGGTGTCTTTTTCCGAGCTACCGTCCTTATTTCGCCCCTATATTTTTTTACCTTTTCTATTGCTTTACTATCACGAGTTAGATTTTCCTTCAAAAAGTTAGCGAAGATCTCTGATAAACAGTCGAGATGCGTTCTCTGTAGCAAAGGAATTAATTCAGTCCTTTTTTTCTGGGAGAGGTTATTTAAGAAGAAAAGAAAATCCCCATGTTTGTGTATGTGCGATTTCATTTCTAAGTTTCCCCCAACAGCCTTTCAACATCTTTACTATCTACCCACGAGTTAAAACTCGGAGGTTAACCCCTCCACGCCACGAGATACTTGACTTTACCCTTCGTAACTTTCTTTTTGATAATGTCAATAGGGAAAGTTTCTGGTATGGCTGTGGGTATTAGTTCCGATTTATAGAAAATACCCTCAATTTTTTCACCAGCGAGATCCTCCAGATGATAAGTCAAAGGAGCCTGTCTCCGGTCCACGCTCCCGAATTTTGAATATTTCTAATGTATTTTGAATTTTATACCCACGGTGGAATACCGACCGACGGAGCCCACTTGCAATGCGCATTGTCTGTCCTACTGCTAACGCCTTACTATTGTGTTTCGATGTAAAGATGCTTGATTTATACATACGCCGAAATTGTCGCTTAATGATTTCCGGGTTTGTATATGCATGAACTTCGAGGGGGACACTCCCCCTCCCAACCCTCTGTGTGGGGACCTATTATAGTTTTTTACAAGTTCAGGGAGGACATCAAGATACGCGAGAGTATTTCTCAGAGTTAAATGTTTATATATCTTTTGCTTTAGAGTACGTATAACACGTTCTGCAATGGCGGCTTTGATTTCATACGAGGAAACGCTGTAGAGTTTTATATGTTCTTCTTTTAGGTACTTGATCGTAAGTTTGTTATAAAATTCTGACCCCCTATCGGTAAGGAGCCGACTAACACCCTGAAATTGAGGTAGAGAAAGGATTGCTTTTAGGCCTATTAGCAGAGTCTGGGCCTTCTTATTTCTAAGAGGAACGACCTTGAGGTAA
>NC_090727.1:27586101-27593601 GCF_036898095.1 Palaemon carinicauda
AAATATATATATATATATATATATATATATATATATATATATATATATATATATATATATATATATAGGGATGTGTATATCGTATTCCATGCAATGCTTGTGAAAAATACTATATTGGTCAAACTGGTAAAGCCCTAGAAAAGAGAATTGAACAACATAAGAAAAGTGTCAGGTATGCTCAAGATAATAATGCACTCTTTGCCCACGTTAGAGATAAAAATCACCCTATTAATTGGTCAGGTGCAAAGAAATTGGTTCATTCAAACAACTTAGTAGAAAGAAACATCATAGAGTCCAGTTTCATAAAAGAAACCTTTGAAAACAACTTGAATATTGGTCATGGAATGTATAAACTCGACGCCTTTATATGTAAAGAGATTTGTAAACTATATAAAAAAACATTAACGTCATTTTTTCTTATGTACATTTCCTTTATCATTTGAATATTTTGAGCATTATTGTCTGAGGGTCATGTTAGGAAAGAGGAGGAGAGAGGAAGGTGTAGGATACGGTGTAGGATAGGGGAGGGACTTGGTAGGATACGGGAAGGACAAGTGTGTAGCAACCTGCTATCGTAAATATGAGTGTGCGTGCATGTTTGTTCAAGGCGAATACAGTAACTTGAATAGAGGATTCTTAAGGTTTCAGCTTTTCTAGACTTTAATAGGTCTATAATTTTGAATGCATTTGAAAATTTGCATTTCATGATAAATATGAACATTATATAAATGGTATATATAATAAAAATAACAATAAATCATACATTGTGAACAAAATAGACATATTTATATTTCAAAAACCGAATGATTCGAGTGAGCGATGAGCAGCGGTGCCAAATTTCCTCCTGACACATTTATTTCCCTTAATAACACTGATACTACATTAGCCTTTCCATTTACATTTGGCACAAGTGAGATTAATTAAAAACTACGCTTTAGCATTATAGGGAATCTCTCTCTCTCTCTCTAGACTCTCTCTCTCTCTTTTACACACATGATAATTCTTTGTCAGCTATTCCTTTGTTCTTAAATGCAACTATCCGTTGATTCTTTGCCTATATGTATATGTAAAATGTAATTGTGTATGTGTAGAAGCGTGTGCTTGGGTAAGGACGGAAGTCTAAGCAAAGGTCTGTGGATGTGAAAGAGAGAGAGAGAGAGAGAGAGAGAGAGAGAGAGAGAGAGCATAAATAATAAACTTTGACAATGGATGTTTGATAGATCGAGCCATAATCATTGTTAATCATTTCCTTATGTTACGTGCCAGAGATTTCAACGCTTCATCTCCATCAGTCTTCCTCCATCACCGAATCTCCAACATGCTCCTCCTCCAACACTTTTTGTATAGGCCTATATAGACCGTGGGCCCACCATAGGACCCCCCTCCCCCCCCCCTAGGGATTTTTGTAGACCCAGTTTTCTCTATTCTTTAGAGACCATAGAATCAGAATCTGCTTGTTTGCACTTTAGCTGTTGGTGATTTTGGCCGTAATGGCGGCCATTTTGAATTTGACTTTGTCCGCATATGGAAAAAATATTAGCAATGACTTTTTTCTGTTTATGTCTTTGTAATATATGTTCTTATAGGTTTTCTGGGACGAGGGATTCATTTTTGATAGTTGTAAAGCATTATCATCAGTATTTCTCAAGCTTTTGGTAATATTGAAATTGACGATCACACGGAAAAGGTGATAAGCACATAGTATATACGAGGTACAGCAAATATGATATGATATGTAAACATGTTTTCTTGATTTTTTCTATGGAATGTTTATGACAAAAATCTTTGTTATCTATAAGACAATAATGAGAAGTATTTTTATTTTCAGGCATAAGAACTCATAATGGCAACTAGCACTCCCTCTGATGAAAAGCCATTGAAGCTGAAATTAACAAAAAAACAAAGGTCAGAGTCATCAGCAGCATCTCAGCTAACATGTATTATTCACTATGAGAGCAATAATTCAGAAAAAAATGTGAGGCCATTAACAGACCACAGTTTTGATGTGATCCTTGAAAAAAAGTTGATTAGGCAAAAAAGTGACAACCCAAATGAAAGGCTTGAAGCCATATGTGATAAAATTCCAAAAACATTTCTTAAGGATTTACATGGAACTCACAGGTGGTGTTGTCAAAACTTTACGAATGTTTCCAGAGTCTTAAAGAGAAAGTGTACAGTTGATAAAAATGAAGCTACTACCTCAAGATCAAAGAGTGGGAGGACAACGAAGAAAGTACAAATCCCAACGCCTCTTTTTTCTTCTACTTCATGCTTAATGTACAAAGGGTACAGAAAAAAGGTGAAAGGGCGTATCGAAATTCCCATCAAATGGCAAACAAAAACAGCTGAAGATACAATCAGAGCAGCTGCAGAAAGGCTGAAGGATTTCAAGATGCTTGGCCAGATTGCCGACTATGACCTTCAGGCAAGAGAAGCCCGTTATCACCTTACATGTAGAAAAAATTACACCAGATTACAAGAACGTAACATCAGTGAGGTGGAAAAATCTTAAAGTCAAACAAGAACAAGAAGCCCATAAAGCAGCCTTTGATTATCTTTGTAAGTATGTTGATGAAAGCATCATAAAAGGAGCAAATGTTGAAAGACTATCAATGATGAAAGAAAAGTACTTACTCTTTTTGCAAGATCAATTTCCAGAATTCTATAATCCTCAATATAAAACTTGTAAGCTAAAAGATAAACTGAAAAAAAAATTGGTAACAAATTGCAATTTTGGCAACCGAATTATAAAAGCGAACTAGTGTATTCATCCGAAGTTCCTCAAGGTCAGGCTGTAGAAGTTGCATTTGAAGTGGCTGCATCTGAGTCAAAGAGAATTGAGGAGGCTGCTCTAGTTTTAAGAAGGGCCATTTTGGATGGCCAAAGAGAAGCTCCAGAAATGCCATGGCCACCAACAAAAGAATATTTGCTTGGAGAAAATACCAAAGTACCTAAACTCTTACAAGAATTTTTAAGTTTGATTATAGGTGGGTCTAAAGCAGTTGAAACTACTACTGAGATACCAGTGCTTTCTATCTCTCAAGATTTGTGTAGAGCTACTACGAAAGGAAAATGGATGATGCCCAAGCATCTACTCTTAGGCATGACATTGCGACATCTTACAGGTAGTGCAGAAATTGTAACAATATTGCATCGTTTTGGTCACTGTGCATCATACTCTTGCTTGCTTGAACTGGAGACTGCAATTTGCGATGGTATCACTGAGACACAAAGAATTCTTCCAAGAGGCATTCAGGTGGAAGATAACAGAGTAACTCATTTGTGTTGGGATAATTTTGACTTATTAGAAGAAACATCAACAGGAGCTGGAACAACTCACATTGCGCATGGGATTGTAATTCAAGAATCCTCATTTATTGAAAATGTTGATATGTCTGAAATAAGAGAGAAAAGCAGTAATCCTCGGACAAAGAAACGATCAATCAACTACATACCTAAAGAAATAGAACCATGTTTTTTGAGAGCAAAGGCTGAACCAGTATTAGCACCTTCTATACTTACTTCACCCAATAAAGATGTGAATGATGCTGCTAAAACATCTGACTCTTTGTGGCTGCTTAGTAGAGCCCTGTCAAAGGAATCGATTCAGACAGTTCCTAATTGGGCAGGTTGGGTATCTTTAACAGGGAAAGAAAAAGAATATGGAGAGGTTCAGTCAAAAGTTGAGTATATGCCTCCAATTAATGCGCCAGTCACAGAAAATGCTACTGTACAGCATATAATCAAAGTGTCCCAGTCAGCTTCTAGGGAGGTCAATCAGCAAGATACAATTTTAACATTTGATTTGGCAGTTGGTAAAAAAGCATATGCAATTGTGTGGCAGGATCCTAATGCATTTGGAGATGTTATTATTAGATTAGGTGTTTTCCATACAACATGTACATTTCTTGGAGTAATTGGAAAACGTATGAGTGGAAGTGGCTTTGAAGATATACTTATTGAGTCAGGAATAAGTGCCAGTGGCTCTATCAGCAAAGTGATGTCAGGAAAACACTATAATAGAGCTATGCGTGTTCACAAGACTATGCACGAGGCTTTAGAGCGCCTCCTTTTACAAAGTTTTGAATCAAATGTAACAATCCTCTGGAAAGGAAGGGCTCGAGACATGATGGAACATCTTGCACTTGAACCAAGCACAGAACTACTGGATGAAGCATTGACCAATGAAGATTATGCTGCAGTGATTGAACAATACAATAATTTCAAAGAAGAAATTAGAAGAGGAGAACATGGCAAGACAGCAAAGTTTTGGATTGATTACATGGACAAGGTTCTCCTTGTTTTGCGCTTCCAGAGGGCAACTAAAGAAAGCAACTTTGATCTGCACATTTCTTGCTTAGAACAGTTATGTCCAATGTTCTTTTGTTATGACCATCCAAACTATGCTAGATACACAACAATCTACATGCTGGCAATGCTCAATTTAGATAAATCTCACCCAGGAGCCAAAGAACTGCTACATCATGGCATGAGTGTGAGTAGATCAAATGTCAGGTGCAGTAGAAATGCAGTTGAAATAACAATAGAACAAACAATAAATCGTCATGCAAAATCAAATGGAGGCATAATAGGATTCAGCAGGAACTGTAATGCATACACACGATGGTGTTTGACACGCCCTGCAAGAGCTGAGTATGTTGAAGCTACAAAGCAGATGGCTGAAATGGATAGCAATGTTTCATCTTCCCACAATGATCTCAAAAAGTCTGAAATTATCCACAGTGAGGAACGAGTAAGGAAAGCCATGGATGCATTTCAAAATTTCATAGATCCTTTTAGTGTAGAAGACAAACACTTATTGTATTGTCTTTCCTCGGGTTTACCTGCTCCAAAAGATGTTGAATCAGATCTGTTAGAAGCTGAGAAATATGGTAAAAATTCCTTTGATGACTTCATTCAGGAGAGGCTGATTAATAAAACCAAGAGCTTTAATGATCCAATTAAAAAGCAGAATCTTAAAACGTTTGCCTCTATTGCTAAATCAGTAAAAATTACAACAACAACAACAAAACAAGTAAAACAAATAAAAGCAGAAAGAAATGTACCAGGACAAGTCGCAGTATTAGCCACAAAATACAACTTAAACATGGAAAAAGTTTTGAGTCATCCACTTGGACCAGTACCTTGGTCATTAGCAACTGCTGATGGCGCACTTGTGAAAACCAACAAAGCAAAACTCCTTCATGCTCTAGAAACAAAACAAACCCTTGCAAGAAGACCAGAAATAGATTGCATGAACTGCATCATTGATGGGAATGCAATATTACAAGCGCAAGTAGCATTACCAACATCATTTGGTGAACTAGCTGAAAAAGTATTTGATCAACTCCCTAAAGTCAGTCGGGTTGATTTTGTCACAGACACATACCTGACTCATTCTATTAAAAATCCAGAAAGGAAGCGAAGAGGAGCATCAGCTACATTCTTGCTTAAAGGTAGCTTAACAAAAATTCCCAGAAATTGGAAGAGTTTCCTAACCGATGCAAAGAACAAAGAGCAATTGATCCAGTTCTTACTGGGAGAGTGGAAACAAGATAAATATGCAAATAAGCTTAAAAACAGAGTTATTTATTTTGTGAATGGTCGCAACTGCACAGCTATCACAAGTACTGATGGACTGCAAACAGAAACATATGAGGTTGAGGCCCTGCAGTCATCCCAAGAGGAAGCTGATAGTAGAATTATTTTACATCTTCGTCATATGGCTTCTCAAGTATCTGAAGATTTCACCATTGTTATAAGATCACCAGATACAGATGTTTTCATCTTGTTGCTGAAATTTGCTCAAGTCTTAAAACAAACCATTTTGTTCGATACAGGAGTAAGAGACAAAAGACGCCTCATAGATGTACATAAAGTTGTAGATAAAACTGGTCAGGAGTTATGTGAAGTCTTGCCTTCCCTTCATGCTTATTCTGGTTGTGATAGTGTGAGTGCATTTGTTCGGAAGGGTAAATTATTACCATGGAAATTACTACAGAAGAACCCAGAGTTTATTTCCACTTTAAAAAATCTTGGATCTAGTTCTGCTGTGGATGAAAATACGTATATCCAGCTAGAAAAATTTACTTGTCTACTCTACAATCAGTCATCAACTCAGTCATCTATTGACAAAGTACGTTATAATCTTTTTCTTCAAAGATACGTCCCCAAATCAGACATAATTTCAGATTGTGATGGGATAGATATGAGTTTGCTGCCTCCATGCCGTATGTCACTCAGAGAACATATAAAGAGGGCAAACTATCAAGCACTCATATGGAACGGAGCAGATCAAGCTGAGCCAGATATATCTTCGCCAGACGGACATGGGTGGTGTCTCAGTGAAGGAAACTTAGAACTTGTATGGTGTAGTGGATCACCGATGCCACAAGAATTGATTGATATTCTAGATGAGCACGTAGAGGAGGAGGAGTTTGAGGAGTCTTATGAAGATGAGCCAGAAGAAATTAACAATATCACAGACTTAATGTATGAGTATGATGATTAAAGATGCAATATTTATCATGAATCCATTCTCGTTATCTATTATGATTACAAATTACTCGGTAATATAGGAAAATATTCTGTACATATCTATTTAGCTATATCGATTAGTTCTATTCTTATAAAGGGTACTTTATCTAGTCCAATGTGCCAAAGGTATATTAGATTGCTATTTCAAGAAATTTTTCCTTAGCAGTTGCACTTCACTTTATACATTTGCTTTATGAAGAAATATTTTTATGAATGCCATAGTCAGAAACATATTGAATTTTTTTAAGGTTATGTAATAACCTTGTTCTTATGTTTTCCTGTTATATGAGGTGCTGTACATTAATGCAAAGCAAAAAACAAAATATTTATTTCCCTGTGCAATGAACTCATTACTCAGTTTCAGGTGAGAGTGTACATTTAAGCTCTAAAAGCCAATTTTTTTTTTAATGGAATTTCTTATCAGATATAGTTATTTTTCTATTTCTTTCATAATCTATTTTTTTTGCTGCCAAATACTCTGTGTTTTTGTTCTTAAGGCTTAATATTATATTACCAAAATGATTACTTGAATCCATTGTACCTGTACCAAAAACTTTCATTTATAAAGAAAAAAAAATCACGATTTCTTCATCTATGTTTGTCTGTTATGTGAGAATGCTGCACATTACATCTATTCACAAATTATAATATTACTTTTCTTGTGCCATTAATTCATCAGTCTTTTCAGGCTAGAGTATGCATTTAAGTTCTAAAAGAAATATTTTTCTTTAATCAAATGTCTTATTAATTATGGTTGTTTGTGTATGCATTTCAATCATAGTTATTCTCTTATTACCAACTGGTCCTTTTTTTAAGCACTAATATCAACAAAAGGAGTACTTTATTTTTTTTCTTTTGTGTTTGTACCACAAAATATCTTTTGTAATAGAAAAATCATAATTTTTTCTTGTAGTTTATGTTAATGTCCTTAATTATTTTGGGCCAAAATCCTCTGACTTAATC
>NC_090727.1:27598601-27601101 GCF_036898095.1 Palaemon carinicauda
ATATATATATATATATATATATATATATATATATATATATATATATATATATATATTTATGTATATTTATTTATATATATAAACACGTGAGCGCGTGTGTAAAGGTACCCCGTTCCTACTCTTCCCGTAAGCTGACTTTCGTTTTGACGTCTCGATTGTGTATCTATCTTTTAGGGGTCGTGATGAAGGGCAACGAACTCTTTCCTCTGAGTATTCGTTTGACCTGTTGCTCTCCTCCTGCCGTTGCTCTTCTTGGTTGAGTTTCTTTTGACGAACATGTTGAAGGCGTTCCATGACGACGGAACCCTATGGAGCCATTGATCCCTTTGCAATTAAAATATCCTTTTTGTATCTTTTAAAAGCTGTTACTTGTGTTGGATGACACAAACACTGACGACAGACAGATGATGATGAGGCTGACACAAAATGACGACCGAAGCTGGAGCCCAAAGTTCAAATCCGGGGCGCCGTAAACCAAAAATCGCCGATTCCAATCCCGTTCCTTCGTCGGTCCTAGATAATTATTTTCCTCATAAGAGCGTGCTAACAGGAAGACGTCCAATTGGAGTGTCTCACCTTAGACTTTCTTCCTTTTAGAGGGGAAAAAATTTACTTCAGATTGAAGAATTTTTGCTTTCTATGATACTTCAGTATTTCTACTTCGGTGCAGTTTCCGCCTTATTCTGCACAATGTTTATTTTTGGATCTTCAACATTATAGACTTTACTTTCTCATTTCAAATCTGCACAATCGTAAAGTGATCAACAAATTATGACTAGTTCTCCTTTTCGGATTCTTTATTTCTTCTCTCCCGTTCTCCTTCCTGTCTCCCTCTTCTTCCTGTATTTTCTGTCCGAATCTTTTCAAATAAATCCATTATTAGTCTTGATGATTCTTGTTTAGCTTTTCATAACTGCCTTCCTGATTTCACTTGTCGTTGATTCCTTTTTGTATTTTGGTTTTCTTCCAAAGTCGCAGATTCAATAATTCTCTTAACTTTCACAAAAGCATTTTCTGCATCACCCAAATCTTTTTTCCTTTTTAATGGCGTCAGAGGCAAGTCGGTGATAAAATCTTGCACTTTTGGGTTGATCAATAAAAGGATTAAAATAATCTAACATTCCTGCTCAAGACGAATGACAACTTTCCTATTGATGACGGAAGACAAACTGAAGTCGAACAACGAGTTGGGAGAATTTTTAAGACTACCTCGGATTTGGAGCCTGTTAGGAATTTCCAAAAGGAAGACGTCCAATTGGAGTGCCTCTCCTTAGAAGTCCTTCCTTTTTTAGAGAGAAAAAAAAATAGTTCAGATTGAAGAATTTTAGATCCTTCTCTGGTCCTTCAATATTCTCTACTTCTGTGCAGTTTCCGCCTTATTCTGCGCAATCTTTATTTTTAGATATCCAACATTAAGGACTTTACTTTCTCCTTTCAAATCCAACCTACCGTAAAATGATAAACAAATAATAACTACTTCTCCTTTTCGGATTCTTTATTTTTTCTCTCCCGTTCTCCTTCCTGTCTCCCTCTTCTTCCTGTATTTTCGGTCCGAATCCTTTCAAGATTCCTGTTTTGCTTTTCATGACTATCTTCATAATTCCACTTGTCGTTGATCGCTTTGTGACTTTCACCAAAGCATTTTCTGTAAAACCCAAATCTTGTTTCCTTTTTAATAGACTCATGGTGAGTCAGTGGTAAAAGCTTGCAAATTTGGGTTGGTCAATAAAACAATCAAAACGATCTTTTTACATTTTCCAACATTTATTCTTGAGACGAATGGCAATTTCAAGCCAATTTGGGATTGCACCGGTACTCCATACTTCTCCGTTTGGAGCTCTAACAGGAAAGCAGTCAACTTTACTATTGATGACTAAAGACAAATTGGAGACAAACAAGGAGTTGGGGGAGCTTTGAAGACTTTGAAGACTTTTTGGAGCCTATTAGAGATTTCCAAAAGGCCCTCATGTTTTTTTAAAAAAGAAGCTAGATACAGAAACTCTATATTGTTGGCTCAGCGGGGCTGCCCACTTCCCGCTAGCCTCCTCCCCCCTTCCCCCTGGCTGGGCGGGCCTCCCCCCCTTCCCCCTGGCTGGGCGGCCCTCCCCCCTTCCCCCTGGCTGGGCGGGCCTCCCCCCTTCCCCCTGGTTAGGCGGGCCTACCCCCTTCCCCCTGGCTGGGTGGGCCTCCCCCCTTCCCCCTGGCTGGGCGGGCCTCCTCCTACCCCCTGGCTGGGTGGGCCTCCCCCCTTCCCCCTGGCTAGGCGGGCCTCCCCCCTTCCCCCTGGCTGGGCGGGCCTCCTCCTACCCCCTGGCTGGGCGGGCCTCCCCCCTTCCCCCTGGCTAGGCGGGCCTCCCCCCTTCCCCCTGGCTGGGCGGGCCTCCCCCCTTCCCCCTGGCTGGGTGGGCCTCCCCCCTTCCCCCTGGCTGGGCGGGCCTCCTCCTACCCCCTGGCTGGGTGGGCCTCCCCCCTTCCCCCTGGCTGGGTGGGCCTCCCCCCT
>NC_090727.1:27603601-27624275 GCF_036898095.1 Palaemon carinicauda
TCTTTCAGGTCAGAACAGTGTTCAATCTTCAACATGAGATTGACTAGTTATTTCAAAAGCTTGTTCATTATTGCTATTGTTGCATAGATTCTCATTATACACATTTCTAAATGACAAAGTTTTAGAACCCGAACGAACTTTGTGAATAACTTATTTTTTTATATAAAATCGTAGATGCCAAAATGCTTTCTCTATACATCTTTTCTCGTCTGATGTTTCCCCAGTTTCTGTGATGGTGTAACACTGCTGAGGTATTCGTCTCACTAAAAACTGCTTGGGTCGGCGGCACTCATGGAATTAGGTCTCCCTTGCGAAAAGGTCTCGTCCTCTTATCTTACATAGCAAATCTTCATCATTTAGTTAGGTTTTCTTTTCTTCAATGTTTTTATACGCATCTGAGTGGAACTTCTGCAAGCTATGTATATTACCAGAGTCCTTTACCTTGTCACCTTTACAAAATATATAGTATTTACCAAATATCACTATTTAACCTCTTTTTTTTTTTTTTTTTTTTTTTTTTTTTTTGGCGACTTATTCACTTACATTCAAACATTTGTTTTTATGCTTAACAATGTGCGGCGACCACTTCAAAAACACTCGTCGGCAACTTTATAGATAAACTAGTAAATAAACAAATGAACAAATAAGTAAGAAAAATAATTAATCTTAACCTCGGACTACATTTGAACAAACACCTTTAAATTTTCTAAAAAAAATTAAAGGCACTTTTAAAATGAATTTGGAATTTGTCAGGAGAAAAAAATCATCACTTGCTTATTTGGATTTATCGCTTTGAAACGGATAGAAAAGTTTTGGTATCTATTTCGATATAACGTAAACTTTGGCTAAAAAAACGTATGTAACAAGGACGTATTTATAATGTAATATGTAATTACAGA
This sequence comes from Palaemon carinicauda, assembly GCF_036898095.1. NCBI lineage: Eukaryota > Metazoa > Arthropoda > Malacostraca > Decapoda > Palaemonidae > Palaemon > Palaemon carinicauda. Next base: position 27,604,501 of record NC_090727.1, read on the forward strand.
TTAGTTATTTTTTTTCCTGAGAGGACTTCGTTTGCAAAGGGAAATATGTTAAAATCAAATTTTTTTTCGCTTTGTCTGTGTACATTTTGTATTCCTTTAGATATGAAGACGTATTATTATTATTATTATTATTATTGATATTATTATTATTATTATTATTATTATTATTATTATTATTACTAGCTAAACTACAAGCCTAGTTAGCAAAGCAGGATGCTATAAGCCCAGAGGCTCCAACAAGGAAAATACCCCAGTAAGAAAAGGAAAAAAGGAAAATAAACTATTTTAAGAAGAATAACATTAAAATAAATATTTCCTATACAAACTAAAAAATTTAACAAAACAAGAGGAAGAAAAATAAGATAGCATAGTGTGCTCGAGTGTACCCTCAAGCAAGGGAACTCTAACCCAAGACAGTGGAAGACAAAGGTACAGAGGCCATGGCACTACCCAAGACTAGAGAACAATGGTTTGAATTTGGAGTGTCCTTCTCCTACAAGAGCTGCTTACCATAGCTAAAGAGTCGCTTCCACCCCTACCAAGAGGAAAGTGGCTACTGAGTGAAGAAGAATTGTTTGGTAATCTGTGTTGTCTGGTGTACGAGGACAGAGGAGAATACGTAAAGAATAGGCCAGACTATTCAGTGTAGATGTGTGTAGGCAAAGGGAAAATGAACCGTAACCAGAGAGAAGGATCCAATGTAGTACCATCTGGCCTGTCAAAAATAAATAATAATAACAATGATATCGGCGTCAGTGACCTTTTATAGCAGGATGGCAGAAAACTCAAAATCAATCAATCAATCAAACATAAATACCATTGATAAATTGCCCCTAATAACTTTGGTGGGTTAACACCGCCCTAAACTCCATAGGTTGACAATTCTCTAATTCTACTTTTTCTCATCTATTTCCAGTTACTGACTAAACAACCTCCCCCGATTTCTTAATGTCAAAAATGTAGTTTAGGTAAATAATGTATTCTCCTAAAGTTTAGGTAACTTAATATTTTCAGCATTGATAATTTCTTACCTTCCATTTCATTTATTTTTCCTATTATCTTTTACTGACAAGTATTTGTTGAGCTTATTAACCAATCAGTTATCGATAATTATCATCTTATTGACATTGGCCTCAGTTTTCGTAAAAACCGCTTTTCTTTTTTTTTTAGCAATATTCCTCTACTTTCATATTTGTACAACTACTCTTTTGACGTAAAACTGATGAAAGCTACCTAACTGAATTGAGAGAGAGAGAGAGGAGAGAGAGAGAGAGAGAGAGAGAGAGAGAGAGAGAGAGAGTTCTTGAATAAGATCTTCATTTCTCTATGAATTCAGATTAACATCTTTCAGCTGAAATTAAAGATCCAAATTGGGACGAAAATTAATTAAATTACGTCAGATGCCGGCAGTGCTAATTAGATTCTGGTTGCACAGATATTTGCCTAACTGCTATTATTCAGACTCTCTCTTTCTCCCCCTCTCTCGCTCTCACTCTCTCTCATGTATATGCATACACACATATGCATATACATACACACACACACACACACACACACATATATATATATATATATATATATATATATATATATATATATATATATATATATATGTATATATATATATATATGTATATATATATAACATCACTAAATCGTTTCGGATACGTTTAGGATTTTCAATAGATATAAATCCAACAAATAAATTAAAAAAAAAAAAAATAAAATAAAAAACACGATAATAAATATAGAGAAAAATGTAAATGACTAACCACGACTTGAAGCCTACTGAAATAAAGATGAAATATCTCTCCTAAGTTATGATCAAAGCTAAATTGCTATTTGACCTATGACTTCTCAATGTAACCATGAACTTGACCTCAATCTGTAAAACTGGCCATTGGCTTCATTCTTGGAATATCTATAAGTAATATGTGGTCTGGATCTTATACTACTCTGTACCCGAATCATAAAAAATGATGGCTAAATATTTAGATAGATATGTACACACATATTGAACCCTTTTCACCTGCTTCCACTTTCCTTACTGCAACCCCGAGGGAAAGGGAGAGACGGAGTCGCCATACGCTGAGCGTGACATTAAAGATATATATATATATATATATATATATATATATATATATATATATATATATATATATATATAAGGACGAAGAGAAAGGAAGAGAAGACGATGGATCAACGAACTAAGGAAATTTGCGGGCGTGGAGTGGCGCAGAAAGAACATAAACAGACGCAAGTTGAAGGACATGTCTGAGGCCTTTGTTCTGCAGTGGATTAGTAACGGCTGAAAATATATACAGTATATATATATATACATATATATATATATATATATATATATATATATATATATATATATATATATATACACACATACACATATATATAGTCACACAAGTTGACCTTTATCATCTCAAATAAAATCCCAATGGCCAAGGTCCCCAGTAAAGGGTTTAAAGTTACATTTAATTCTTCCCCAAAATCTAATCAAGTTTTGCAAGTCATGAGGACCTGCCTTGATCATATTAAGTCCTAGATAACTTTCAGAGGAACCTTTTTAATCAATAGACTCATAATGGCCTGATTAAAATCATAATCTCCCTGTGGCAAAGTAGAGAAAAATATGCGTCTTCAAAGTTAGAGGAATGTCAATCAAATAAGACATGAAATTCATAGATAAGTTGCGGTGCTTGGCGACGAAAATAGAGTACCATGGTAAGTTATAAGGTCAGGGTAATTAATTTGGCAAAATTCTTACCACCAAGGTGAGCTTTTTAATTGTCTTGGTTCTTATAGGATATGAAATACAGATTTCAATAGTACTATTCTATTTATTACTGGCCTGAAAGACCGTGATTCACAACAACAACAACAACAACAACAACAACAATAATAATAATAGTAATAGTAATAATAATAATAATAATAATGAAAATAATAACAGGCCCCAGTGCTGAAGATGATTATTATGCTAGAATAGCAAACCAAATTATAATTATAATGTATATATATACACATATATATACATATACATATATATATATATATATATATATATATATATATATATATATATATATATACATACATATATATGTGTATATATATATACATTATATATATATATATATACATATATACATATATATATTTATATATATTATTCTATATATAATGCCTTCAATAAGTTTTCCTAATCCTATATATCATAATGTTTTAATAAAATAATAACTGAACGAAAACCAACAAGATGACGGTCGAAGGAGAGAGAGAGAGAGAGAGAGAGAGAGAGAGAGAGAGAGAGAGAGAGAGAGAGAGAGAGAGAGAGAGAGAGAGAGAGAATAGGTTATACTTTTGAACAAGAGGTGATATAAAAGTAAGCTGTAACTCCTTCAAATGACCTAAACTCCAGACGCCTACATTAATAACTAATCCCAACCTTTCCATATATTCCAAGAAAAGAAAGAAAGAAGGAAGAGCCTCTTTTCTTTCAGTAAGTAACATCTTGTGGCTTCGTATTCAGGTCACTTGCTTCTTGGAATTCGGCTTCCAGCTTAGTTTTAAAGGCCACTTATCAATGTCAGAGGCAAAGGACAGTGACATTGCCCTAGCCAGCAACATAATGCACTAGAGACTGACCATATATATATATATGATCAGCGCTCAAGCCACTCTCTACAAAAGCCAGGACCAGGGAGGGCCAGGAAATGGTTGCTGATGACTCAGCGGGTAGATTAATAGGCTCCCCGAAATTCCCATCCTTAGCTCACAAGGATGGTGAGGTTGCAGACACTACAAGAAACTATAGAGCTTGAGCGGGACCTCAATATCTTCATAGAAAGGAGTAAAATTGAAGGAGTAGGGGGGGGGGGGGGGTGCCGAAGCATGAAAACGATTGGGAGAAATGGAGGCAGGGGAACTCTGTTAAAATAATTTCCCCTTCGTAATTCTACCTGAAGTCGGTTTAGCGGAAAAGCTGTGTTAAGAAGTTAAGATGGTTGGATCTTAAGAGCTGATATGAAACTTTGGGATAATGAATTTCACAGAAGAGATTTTCACTTACGAATTCTGCGTAAAGCCGGTGTTCATAGACAACTTAGTTAAGCATATTGCAAATGAAACATTAGCAGTATCAAAAATAATAATCAAAACTGATGATTAATAACAGATGTTAAAAAAAAGGACCAAAGATTGTTAAAATTTGAAGGAAATATACATTTTTTATTAAAATTCTTGGTAAAACAGTACCAAAGATAATCTTAGCTATGCAAATTAAACGAAGCAATATAGTACACAAAAGGTGCTAGCATATACTGTAAATTACAATGAGAATTAAATATCACAGACGAAGTCATCTTAAAAATTCTAAGTAAAAGAAAACAAGAGCGATTTGAGTGGAATGAAAACGGTGAAATTAGAAAGCCATAAAGCTGAGATCAAGAGGATATCAGAGTTTTTGCTATAGTTTCTTAGATTAATTCGTGGCTCTTCAAAAATAAGGGTGATCGCCTTTGGTCAATTCTTTTTAGCGAGGCAGAGTTGGGTGCCCCTTTAGCTCGGGAACGTTTCCTGATCGCTGATTGGTTGGACAAGATAATTCTAACCAATCAAGAATCAGGAAACTTTTCCGAGCTAAAAGGGTACCGCTGCAAGTCGGTGCAAATGCGTCTCATTAAAAAAAAAATTGAGTATAACTAGAGTTGTCGTATCTCTTCGTATATCAGGCGACCCTGTGGTATCGCCACTGATCTTCACAGGTGAGTCACAAACCTTTGCAACAGGATTACAGATATGAATATTGAAGCTTCAGATCACTTACAGCGTAAAATTAATTTATTCTTTTTATTAGGTCAGCTATGTGCGCCTTGCTTACCTTCAGAAAAATAAAACATGAATTTAATGAAAGAAAAAAAGATAATGATTACAACAATAACAGATGTGGATACAACACAGATAACATTGCCAGTCTGTTGCAAGATATTGCACACTATTGCACAGCCGACAGAAGTGAGAGCGCAAGCCGAAAGAAAAAACAAACAAATACATACATTCACAAAAATGATACAGTATAGACCGTGAACAACAACTAAGAAAACAACAACAACAACCAACATAATAAAGGAAAACACTCCACCTTACATAATGAGGTTTTGGATATTTTGATTCTAGTGTACGCTACCAGTCAATAATGATGGCTAAACATTTAAATAGATAACCACTCACACGCATCCGCTTCTCTCAGTAGGGTATGACTACTTCCTCCCTCTACCCAAAGGTAGGGGAGGCCTGATCGTGACTGAAAAGATATATATATATATATATATATATATATATATATATATATATATATGTAAATATATATATATATATATATATATATATATATATCTATATCTATATATATATATATTTATATATATATATATATATATATATATATATATATATATATATATATATATATATATATAACCAGACACTTACTCTTTATTACATAAGGGAGATAAAAGAAATGATTAAAAATAAATGATACCTGGGTTGTTTCATTGAATTTTATGTGTCAAATTGTTAAGGAATTTTCGTAGTAATTCACCGAAATGAGAAAAGATTACCATAAATACTGAATTCCATCGAGACCAATTTGCTCATTCTTCATTTATTTGTTGACAAAATCACAAGTAAAAACAACAACAATAATAATAATAATAATAACAATAATAATAATAATAATAATAATAATAATAATAATAATAATAATATTTATACAGTATGTACAAAAATAAAGATACAGAGAAACAATTACTTTGAAGTTGTTGAGTTTGTGTTTGTTAAATTCCTTATTCAGCAAACACAAATTCAACAGCTACAAAATATTGAAGATTTCAAAACATATAACGAAGACATCAGCAGAGAAAATTAGAAAATTAAAACAATAAAGACTTATAATAGAATAGATTAAAGATAAAAAAGGAAAACAGACATTAGCATAGGAAATAGGAAAATAAAAGTAATACAACCTGAAATAAAACAATAAATTAAAAATAAAACAGGAAAATTAAAACATAATAAGTAAAAATAGCAAAATAAAAGCAATAAAGAATGGTATAAAAGAATAAATCATATATGAAAAAGGAAAATAAAGACAACAGCATGGAAAATAGGAAAATAGAAATAATAAAACTTGGTATAAAAGACTGAATAAAAGAAAGAGAAACAAAGAAATCAACAGATACAGTAGTAAAATAAAAAGAACAAAATCTGGTAAAAAAAAAAAAAACTCAATAAATATGGAAAACGAAAACATTAACTTAGAAAATAGGAAAATAAAAACAATAAAACCTGGTATGAAAGACTCAATGAAAAAGGAAAACGAAGAAATCAGCAGATAATATAAGAAAATAAAATCAACAAAACCTCGTATAAAAGACTCAATAAAAAAGAAAACGAAAACATTAACATAGAAAATAGGAAAATAAAAAACAATAAAACCTGGTATAAAAGACTCAATACAAAGGAAAACGAAGAAATAAGGATATAAAATAGGAAAATAAAAACAACAAAACCTCGTATAAAAGATTCAATAAATGTTGTAAAATAAAAGAAATTTCTGGGTTGGCATGGAAATGTGTGTCGAACTTGTTTAGTAAATAATAAGAGGCGAAATACTAATCAAATCAATTAAGTATTGTAAACTATATTTCGTTCTTTTTATAATAAATAAATAATGAATAAATAAATAATAGATTGAATATTATAAACAATAGTATAAATAATTAGTACAAATATTTGAGAGATACCGTGAATTAAATTACTAGTAGAGTTGTACGGTCGTAAATAATCGATTGTTACCGTTTAGCTCTTCCAAAAACTAGTTCATTAATGTGCGGTCGGGCGGAAAAAATAAAATGGGGAAAGTATTTTCCCTCAGAGTCAATAGCATTCAAACCTCCGCCAGAAGGACAGTGCTCTCTCTAAAGTTAAATTAAGTGATTAGAATTACAAGAAGGAACCAACTTCATATATACCAAGGAGCCATCAATTTGGAAATTCAAATTCGATAAGTATATTTTCTGTTTTTGTTAACATGTAATAGAGAATAAAAAACTATGCGTCTTTGAAACCTTAGCTCAAACAGGTTGGTTTCTGAAGTTTGGTTCTAAAATAGGTTCCTTTAGTTAATTACGATATTTTTTCTTTTAATATATATTTATATACAGTATATATATAATATATATATATATATATATATATATATATATATACTGTATATATATATATATATATATATATATATATATATATATATATATATATAAATGTACATATGTATATACATATATATACTGTATATATATATATATATATATATATATATATATATATATATATGTATATATATATATATATATATATATATATATATATGTATGTGTAAACATATATATATATATATATATATATATATATATATATATATATATATATATATATATATACTCTCTCTCTCTCTCTCTCTCTCTCTCTCTCTCTCTCTCTCTCTCTCTCTCTCTCTCTCTCTCTCTGTATGATTGTAAGTAGGTCAAGGACGGTGGCTCCTCAACATCCGGATCTCAGTATTGATAAGGTTTCTTTAAATTTGTATGACTCTTTCAAAATTTTAGGTGTGATTCTCGACGGCAAATTTACTTTTGAGAAACATATAAGGTCTGTGTCTTCTTCAATTGCACAAAAAATAGGCTTATTGAGAAATTCTTTCAAGATTTTCGGTGATCAATCTGTTTTGAAGAAGTGTTTTAATTCTTTCATTCTACCTTGTTTTGAGTATTGTTCTCCTGTCTGGTCTTCAGCTGCTGATTCTCATCTTAATTTGTTGGACAGAAACTTACGGTCTATTAAATTTCTTATTCCTGATCTAGATATTAATCCCTGGCACCGTCGTTCAATTAGTTTTCATAACTCTGACCATCCTTTACATTCAGATCTCCCTGGTCAATTCTATCCTGTTCGTAATACTAGGCAGGCAGTTATTCTAATAGCCAGGCCTTCTCCATCATGAGGCTTAATGCTACCCAGTACTCCAGAAGTTTTATTCCAGCTGTTACCAAGTTGTGGAATGATCTTCCTAATCGGGTAGTTGAATCAGTAGAACTTCAAAAGTTCAAAGTTGGAGCAAATGCTTTTTTGTTGACCAGGCGGACATGAGTCTTTTTATAGTTTATTTATGACATATTTGTTTTTGATGTTGTTAATAGTTTATATATGACATGTCTGTTTTGACGTTGTTACTTTTTTTTTTAGAATGATTTGTTGTTAATTTGTTCTCTTCATTTATTTATTTTCTTATTTCCTTTCCTCACTGGGCTATTTTTCCTTGTTGGAGCCCCTCGGCTTATAGCATCTTGCTTTTCCAACTAGGGCTGTAGCTTGGATGATGATAATAATAATAATAATAATAATAATAATAATAATAATATATATATATATATATATATATATATATATATATATATATATATATATATATATATATATATATATATATATAACTATATGTGTGTGTTTTTGGGTGCAAATGTAAAAGGGTGCTTTCCTGAATTATTCAGAGATTGCCTAGAAGAGGTTTTCAAGAAATTAGGTTGGAAAAATGTAGGAATTGATATCTATTGGGAATACCTCAACAGATTTGAAGCTAACATAATTCTTATTTGCAAATCATAGAAGGAATTGCAAAAGATGATAGAAGATTTGGATAGAAGTAGAGGATATTCAAAGAGAATGTGAAAAAATCTGACTTCTCGAAGCGCAGCTTGGGTTGTCGAGCACGAGCTGTCTTTGGGCTTCCTTTATGCCCAAGAGAGTTATCCTTAGGATTCATTTATGCTCAAAAGTTGTCTTTAGGCTCAATTTATGCCCAAGAGAGCTATCTTTAGGCTCCATTCATGCCCGAGGGTTGTCTTTAGGATCAATTTATGCCCAAGAGAGCTATCTTTAGGCTCCATTTATGCCCGAAAGTTGTCTTTAGGCTCAATTTATGCCCGAGAGAGTTGTCTTTGTGCCCCATTTATGGCCAAGAAAGTTGTCTTTAGGCTCCATTTATGGCCATGAGAGTTGTCTTTAGGCTCCATTTAGGCCCGAGAGAGTTTTCTTAAGACATCATTTATGACCGAGAGTTGTCTTCAGGCTCCATTTAGGCCCTAGAGTTGTCTTCAGGCTCCATTTATGACTGACAGAGTTTTCTTAAGGCTCCATTTATGCCCAAGAGTTGTCTTCAGGCTCCATTTAGGCCCAAGAGAGTTTTCTTAAGGCATCATTTATGACTGAGAGTTGTCTTCGGGCTCCATTTAGGCCCTAGAGTTGTCTTCAGGCTCCATTTATGACCGAGAGTTGTCTTCAGGCTCCATTTATGCCCTAGAGTTGTCTTTAGGCTCCATTTAGGCCCGAGAGAGTTGTCGTCGGGAGAGATTAATGACCAAGAGTCTGGATAGAGACGTGACTTATGACACCGGGATATATCTTTGAATTTATTTCGTATAACAACATTCATGAACTTTTGTGAGTTGCTGCCCGCCTTCACCCCCCCTCTCTCTCTCTCTCTTTCTTGTGAGACCTATGAAGAGACATGATCCATTAACTTAAGGTTGGGATGTGTTCTTCTTAACTCGAAGTGAATCAGAAAAGAATTGTTAAGTAAATAGCTCTGTTAATAAGCTCAAGATTTCATTAAATCACATAAGTCTATGATTAATTGTTAAATAAACACTTCAGTCAAGAGAAGTAACATTTTCATTATCCAAATCACCTGATTTGATATCTTTATGATTTGTGACACTGGACACAGGCAGGACATGTAATGAGAATGACAGATAATACATGGACATTATGAATAACAAAAGAGGTCTCAAATGATTGCAAAGTAACTGGGGAAGAAAAAGAAGATAAGGGATTGTCGAACTAAGAAAATTTGCAGTTATAACTACCAATGAAAGACCACAAGCAGAAAGGGTATAAATAAGTCTGACGCTTTTGCTCTGCAGTTGATGAAAAGATATACGAGAATATATATATATATATATATATATATATATATATATATATGTATATATATATATATATATATATATATGTATATGTATATATATATATACATATATATATATATATATATATATATATATATATGTGTGTGTGTGTGTGTGTGTATGTGTGTGAGCGTCTCTGTTAAGCAAAATCATGTAAATTCCTTTCTGACGTTAACAGACGCTATATTGCCCTATTATATAAATAAGCGACGAATTGCCTTTTGATGTAAAAACTCTTCCATTCTTTTTCAATACTATTTTTCTTTTCAATTTTAAACAAATAATTGATATTTGCTGGGGGTGTTCCTACGAGGCTGGGAGGGAAACACAATCTTGAAATCAACGTAAGTTTTATTGAGAAGGTGCAATACAAGAACTAAATACAACAGGCAGGAAACACGTCTGCCGTGGGTGACGAACGATAATACAAGCACACTGTCACTGTGTGATGCCCCGAGGCTGGGAAGTACATTGTTGCCATGTCTTCGGGGCCTTACCGCACTAAATAATTAATAGATAACTATGCATATAATATGATGCATATACACATATTGGTACATAGGAGGTATATTTATTTACAAGGCACACATATAATAAATGAGACACATAATACATTACTTTAGGTATGAATATTTCTTAACGTCAGTTAATGTAACGGTCCCACATTTTATATATCTATGATATTCACATACTAACAATTCAAAAGACGTTTTATATATATATATATATATATATATATATATATATATATATACATATATATATATATATATATATATATATATCACAGTTGTTAAAAAATTATTAATTACACAATCATAATGATAATAATAATTCATTAAACAGTATATAGTGAAAACTTTATGATACAAAACATTCTTTTAGGAAATAATAGTATAATATTCATAATTGGTAGTATAATAGGCCTTAGTTGAAGGTCACTGGATGGCAATTAGTTTTCTAGATAATGATTGTTGGTGGACATTAAGCTAAGTTTTTTTGATCAAATGTATAACATTTCTATTTGTTAATATCTTTCAGTTATTTATAGCATGCTTGTTATGATAAGCCCTATTACAATGTAAGGCTTTCTTGAACCATTACGAATACTTTGGCCAAAGAAAAGTTCAACATTGTCAGGGACATGATGATCCTCCAATCCTTTATAGGTTATTGGCTCAAATTGCCCTCCTGATAGTTTGCTTTTCATGTTCCCGCTTTGGGTACCAGTTGTGTGAAGCCTTTCGTTAACCAATATTGAGGATAACACCTTTATTACTAGGCAGATCACCATTGCTTCTGTCAAACTGAGGAGACTGTTTGCTATCAATTATGGATATTATACTATTATTGATATTATTCTATTATTACAAAATTTCTGATTCAAATAATTGTATCCTAAAGTGTTCACATTATACTGTTTAATGAATTATTAATATCATTATGATTTTGTAACAAATAATCTTGAAAGATATATACAAAGAAAAAAAAAATAATAAAAACATGACTTTAGAAATTTCCTTAGTTAAATGAAAATTAATCTTTTAAAAATCTCAATGGGCAGAGTGTGCCCTGGTCTGTCTGCTATACAAACACACACAAACACACGCACAAACACACGCACGAACACACACTTTTATATATATATATATATATATATATATATATATATATATATATATATATATATATATATATACATACATACATATTTGTATATATATATATATATATATATATATATATATATATATATATATATATATATAAATGTGTGTGTGTATGAATATATATATATAATGTATATATATGAACCAATGATATTAGTTTTATTCTCACATTTAAAAGTATATCATGAAAATAATTATACTCTCTCTCTCTCTCTCTCTCTCTCTCTCTCTCTCTCTCTCTCTCTCTCTCTCTCTCTCTCTCTCTCTCTCTCTCTCTCTCTCTACGTTGATTAAAACACAAAAATTCTTCAAGCTAGGAACTGGCAACCTAGATATTAACTGTTACGTTGGCCAAAATGATAAATGCTATGATTTACTTAATAGAGTAGGTGCCATTAGATTGGTAGATGCTATTTCCTCTGTATGTTTAGATAATTTTGTTTGTTCCAACTGGAAAGCTGTTAAATCAAATTTATGTAGTTTTAACAATGATATTCTCAGAACTAATACTGTGGAAGATGTAAGTACACAATTGTTGGCAAATCGAGTGAAAAGGGGAAGAAATATAAAGAGGCCCCAACAAAATAAAAACAAGTATTTTAGGAAAGAGAACCTCTCTCGAGGGGAATATGCCAATTCTCAAACGCGTTCTAGATATTATAATAATGATAGTAATGGCTCAGGCAATACTTATAGAAATAACAAAACTGGCAACTATAGTAATCATCTTAATACTAGAGGTAATAGATATGGCTGTTATAACTGCGGTGAATTCAATCACCAACAATCGAACTGCAGATTTGATCATAAACTAAGATGTAACATATGTTATGAATTTGGTCACAAAAGTAGATTATGTGAACAAAACCCCAACTACTAGGATCTTGGCCAGGAAGATAGTGCCGACAGGAAGACTTCTCCTAGATTCAGTGATATGTTAACGGTAGTCCATATTAATGCCCAATCCTTGTTAAGTCATAAACTTGAAATAGATCTTATGTTGAACGAACAAAACATTGATATTCTATGTGTTAGCGAAACATGGTTGTACACTAATATAAATGAGGCTTTTATAAATATTCCCCTATATGATGTCTACCGTCAGGATCAAGGTCGGGGTGGAGGGGTATGTCTATTTGTCAGAAACTATTTGAAGGTCACCGAAATAAATTTAACGATCGAAAAATGTTAGGGTGTAGAAGACAAGTGGATCTCGATTCAATATCGCAAATTTCCTTCTGTTATTGTAGGATGCGTATATCGCCATCCCAAAGCACCGGCAACCTCTTTAAAAATATCTCCGATATTTTTAAAGAAATTATTTTACGAAATAAGCATATATCTATCTATGGGGATTTTAATGATGATCTGCTAAAGACCGAGAATAAAATGTCTAAACTAATTAAAAAACTAAATTTCGATCAGATAGTAAACAAACCTACTAGAGTTACTCCTACATCAGCGTCTTTAATTGATCTCGTAATAACAAATGCTAAACTTATGATAACAAAAATTGATATCATACCAAGCTTGGTGGCAGACCACGAGATAATCTTAACTCATCTGAATATTCGTAAGCCAAAACACAAACCTGTTTTAAACTTTTAGATGTTTGCAAAATTATTCTCCAGACTTTCTTTGTGACCTTCTCATGAATAACGTAAATATATTAAATGGTATTTTAAATACTGACAATGTAAACAACCAAGTTGGAACTTTAACGACGTCTTTACAGCTTGTCTAAACATTTGTGATCCGGTTGTAACGAAAGAAATCGTTCGTCCTCCCTGCGCCCTGGATAACAGGTGAAATAAAGCGAGACATGAAAGAAAGAGACAGACTGAAAAGTGAGTTAAAAAAATCAAACTTTTAACATCTTTCTGAGAGAAAAACATAAAAACCTGAAGAAGAGAGTAAACTCAAAGTTAGCGGCAAGCCGTAAGCAGTTTTACAAAAGCGAATATCTGAAAGGTAAAGGCAATGTCTCTCCTACTTGGAAAATAACAAAAAATATGCTATTTAATGGTCAACAAACAGATAGGAGCTCTATGCTATTGCCAGCAGGAACTGATGTACACTCTAAAGCCCCTATTAACCTATTACATGTATCCGGTTTCCTATGGCCAACCTGGCCTACGGCGCTGTAGGAAAATTCTGGCTTAAGGTTAGAGCTATTACACGTATTTGAACGGCCGGAGGCAAGTGGGTCAGTGTGGAACTGTTTGTGGTGTTGGAGTAACATGTCTTATCTCGACGACATTCTCGTTCCTATTGCTCTAGCGTACTACTTGAAGGTGAAAACAAGGAAAAGGAAGATTTGGTTCAAACAATGGCTGCATAAACGACAAAAATACTCTCATTTTAACTTAATGAAGGAACTTCCACTAGAAAAAGATGACTGGTTTAACTACATGTGAATGGATCACGACACATATTTGGAACTCTTAAGTCGGGTATCACCTTTAATAGAAAAAAAAGGACACTTGCATGAGAGAAGCAAATAGTCAACATGAGCGTCCTTCAGCCCAGATTATTAGAAATTTCTGGATATCTTCTGAAATATGCAACTATCGTCAGAATCTAAGAAATCAAGGCAGAATCTTCTGAAATTTGTAATGATTTGTCAGTTATTTCCCAAAATTTTATAGATATATACAGAAATCTGGAAAAAAATTTAAATCATAAACTTCTAAACATTTTTACGGAAATGGAATGAAGAGAGAGAGAGAGAGAGAGAGAGAGAGAGAGAGAGAGAGAGAGAGAGAGAGAGAGAGAGAGAGAGATTGCCTGTTCCAAATCCCAACACGTTTTAGACGTCACATGGTCATGGGAAACAGAGAGAGATTATGTTCTAAACCGTTTCAAGCATGTAGGCAACACGTATGTTTTCCATATAGATTTCAGTGGCACAATGTCGATCCGACTGTTTGAAAGGTACCCATATTGACAGTTACTTTGGCCATGTTCACTCTGATTTGAACTTCAGTGTTTTAAGTTTGTTGTCTTGTCGCCTAATTAACTATCTTACGGTAAGATTCTGTCAGTCTGCTGTGATTTCATATATAACTACACTTGATTAAATCTGTTATTCATCATTTAGAAGAAATATTGAATTACTTGCTGAAATCAGTCCAAAGAAACAACTGTGTGTGTAGGCCTAGGCATAGCCCATTTTTTTGTTTTAGTGAATACCACGGTTTCATGAGATATATATATATATATATATATATATATATATATATATATATATATATATATATATATATATATATATATATTATTATTAAGCCAATATTATTGAAGTTACGTTTATTATTTGTATCCAGTCAAATAAATTACAATTTATTCAACATGTCAAAGGAAATTGCCAATAATTTACATATCTTAGTTTGTAGTATGTTATTAATATCGTAGTTTTTTCTATTTTCATAAAAGTTCTAATTTGATGCACAGGCCTAAGTATTATTGAATTTTCCTTTAAATTCGTATAAGAAAAGAAATAAATAGTTAATCACTCTTAATGTTCAATTGATTTTTTTTCTTATTTCCTTTGGTATAATCAATTCACGATAAATAGAATTGTCAGAAATTTTTGGCAATATCCAGAAATGTTATTGTAAATTCCTCAAAAATTATTAAGTGACCATCTGGCAACACTGCTTCAGCCACTCAGACTGATGTCATACCATATGGTGAGCAATTACACGCTACGTCCTCAGTCCTGACGTACTAAGACCCTACGGCCAACTTTAGTACTGGCAAAAGTTCATCCGGCCGGCCGTGGAAGAGCTTTCATACGGCCGATTTGCTATCACACACTCCGGGTTGAACACATGCTAGCGTCGCGACCGACGGCGCCGTAGGAAACCGGATAAGTGTAATAGGGGAATAGCTCTAGCCGTAAGCCAGAATTTTCCTACCGCGCCCTAGGCCAGATTTGCCATAGGAAACCAGATACGTGTAATAGGGGCTTAAGGCTGAGGTCGGGAAAAAAACTTTTGATAAAACCCAGAAGGAAATTAGGAAATATAATATCTCTACTGAAACAGTACGTAATATTCCAGTTAGAGAATTAGATAGTTTTAAGCCTACTCCTGTTGATTGTAACACTGTCGTCTTAATTATAAAAAATCTTAAAAACACAAATGCTTTTGGATCTGACGGGATTAGCTTGCGTTTCACTAAGGATGGGTTATATATTATTGCATTTTACCTTACAGTCATAATTAACACATCCATAGCCACTAAACAGTATCCGGAGTTATGGAAAAATCCCCACGTAATTCCTGTTTTTAAGAGTGGTGATATGGAAGACGTCTCCAATTATCGTCCTATATCTTTGCACCGGTATTGTCAAAAGTTCTGGAAAAAATAATTGCTATTCAATTAACTGATTTTTTAGAGACAAATGGTCTAATCTCAAAAAGTCATCACGGCTTCAGACCAAAATTATCAACTGAAACGGCTCTATTAAAAGTATCAGATAAGATTTATAATAACATGGATAATAAGAAAGTCTCACTACTCCTTTTACTTGACCTCTCAAAAGCCTTCGACAGCGTGAACCATAATATATTATTTGATAAATGTACATCACTGAGTATAGATCCACTTTGGTTTATGAATTACCTACGTAACAGATCCCAGTCAGTTAGAATGGGTCAAACTGTGTCTTCCCCAAAAAACTGTAGAGTTTGGTGTGCCCCAGGGCTGTATTCTTGGCCCAATACTCTTTGTCAATGATCTGGTCAAATCACTACCCGGCTGTTTTGTCATCCAATATGCCGACAACACCCAGATCCAAATTGAAGGAAATGTAAATGAAATAGCCGAACTAATTCATAGGGCAGAATATATACTAAAGAAGGCCAAATGCTACTTCTTAACTAATGGTTTGCTTCTTAATGAGAAAAAAACACAATTCATTTTTATAGGTTCCCGACAATATATATCAGAAATTGGAGACCATGTGCAAATAGATTTAAATGGAAATATGATTAAACCCATGAAAGCTGTAAAAAATCTAGGGGTTTATTTTGACAGATATATGACGTTTGAAAGGCATATAGATGAAATTTATAAGAAAGTGATGGGCACTTTAATTTATTTAAATAGAGTAAAAGACTCATTTGATTCCTCTACGCGTAAAATAGGTGTTCAGTCGCTGGCTATGAGTATAACCAACTACTGTCTAAGAATTTGGGGAGTAACTGGCTCTACACAAATGAAAAGGGTTCAAAAACTTCAAAACTTTGCCGCCCGAGTGGCTGTTGGTAATGTAAAAAAAACATGACCACATATCCCCTTACCTCAAAAAATTAGAATGGTTAAAGATAAAAGACAAATATGCCATAGATGTCTGTAATTTGGTATTCAAAACAATACGTAAAATAACTCCTGAATGGTTATACGATTTTCCAACAGTAAAAGCAGTTAATGGGGTTTCTACTCGACAGCAGGAAAATCTGTATGTAGAAAGGGTGAAAACAGAGATAGGCTCCCGCCAGTTTAGAGTTCGAGGCCCAGCATTATACAATAAAGTACCTGGCACAATTAAACAAAAATCCTCTCTCGCTGCTTTTAATATACACTTAAAGAAACTAATTTCAAATGGTCCCGATTAATGTAAGAACGTTATGCTTAATTGCCTTATTAAAAGTGCTTTTGAAGGCACTACTGTACTTCTATAGATGTTGGAATTAGTTTTAGATAATATTTATGGATAAGATGGCTTTTATTTACAAATTAAGATTTCCTTATAATCTAGTATGCATATTTGATTACTATGCGTTATTTTAATACTATTTGTACATGACTTGTTTTTAACACAACTTATGTGGTCTATGACAATGCATTTCAATATTCGGCAAGAGTAATTTTTACTCACTATATTCTAAGTAAATACTTTGTGATTTTATGATATTCTTTTATTACTGATGAATTATTTCAATTACAAATTTTTAGCCGATCTGTTGATTCTTAAAACAACTTTTGTATGTCTAAAATAACAAATATTTGAACTATTTGTAAGATGATTTTACTAATTGTAGCTTTATATTTTATGAATACCCAATGTAAATACTGGAAATAAAGAATTATTATTATTATTATTATTATTATTATTATTATTATTATTATTATTATTATTATTATTATTATTATTATTATTACTATGGTTTCTTGTAGTGTCTACAACCTCACCATCCTTGGGAGCAAAGGATGGGAAGTTTAGGGGAACTTATATGTCTACCTGCTGAGTCATCAGAAGCCATTGGCTAGCCCTCCCTGGCCCTAGCATGGGTGGAGAGGGGGCTTGGGCGCTGATCAACGTCAGTCACTAAGGCATTGTCTCTGCGTTTTGCCTCTGCCATTTATGAACAGCCTTTAAACCTTTGGTATGTACTTCCCTGACATCGTTGAAAAGTCAACGTTTATAAATGGTAAAGGAGTACTTCTCTAGAAAATAAAGACACGAGTAAAATAGCTGTGTAAGAAATTATTCGGCTACCTCCCTACAACTGCCAATACAACCCGATAGAACTAATTTGGGGTCAAATGAAAAGTTTCAAAGGGAAACAAAACAATTTAAGAAGGCAGGTCTGCCGAAATTTACAGTTCCAGACTAATCTTTCCTGTAGTTAGCAAACTGTGGTTATTCCCCATTAATATTAATATTAATGGGGAATAACTTCAGAACTTAAGATTCACAGATGACATAGTTGTGTTTAGTGAATCATGGAAAGAATTACAAAAGATGATAGAAGATTTTAATATAGAAAGCA
Organism: Palaemon carinicauda; assembly: GCF_036898095.1. Classification (NCBI taxonomy): domain Eukaryota; kingdom Metazoa; phylum Arthropoda; class Malacostraca; order Decapoda; family Palaemonidae; genus Palaemon; species Palaemon carinicauda. The sequence goes on from NC_090727.1 coordinate 27,623,056, forward strand.
GAAAGGCAGCACTGAAAATGAATGAGTAAAACTAAGATACTGTTCAATAAAAATGCAGAGACAACAAATAAGATTTATGGACGAGCGTCTAGAGATTGTTAATTGATTGATTTAAGGTTTTCAGGCATCCTGACATCTAGGGTCATTGACGCCGATATCATTTAGTTTATATATATATATATATATATATAGAAATTAAAGAATAATCAATCAAAACCATAAAAGTTAATAAGTCATTATAAAAGTTAGATAGTTTTCAAAAGACCCGCTTCTGAAACAAATCTAAAAATGCCACTTGCGTGGTAGGACATCATGTCCAAGAATCTTGGCAAGGATGAACCTGCCACCCTTACCTCGAGCCTCTAACAAATATCAATTCCACAAGTTATTATAATTAGGGCATTCGGTCAACAGATGCCTCACTGTTAGAGGTACCAAAAAGTCGTCCCAATACGGTTGGTGTTGGCCCTTCAGCAGAAACTCGTGTGTCAACCGAGTGTGATCAATACGGAGACGACAAAGAGAAGTCTCCCATTTTCGGGGCATCATGTTATACCTCCAAGGAGTTATGACATTTGTTACCTCTCTCATTTTATTGCCATCTAGACTATCCCAGTGCTGTTGCCATTTATTGCATAGAAATTTCTTGATGTTAGGTAGATAATCATTACACGGAATAGGATACCTTATTGGCAGCAACTCGGATGCAGCATTCTTTGGCAGTGAATCTGCCTTCTCGTTCCCACACACCTACATGTGTTGGAACCCAACAAAATCGAACCATTATACCTCTGCGTCCAATAATGAAGAGCCATTCTAAAATCTTTAAAACTAGAGGGTTACTAGGATTAAAAACTTCTAAAGCTCGAAGGACACTCCTTGCATCACTAAAAATTGTAAAGTTACCCACCTCCTCCAATGCTATTTTCTCATTAGCGGTTAATATGCCATAAAGTTCGGCAGTAAATATGGAAGCTGTTAGAGGAAGTGCACCTCTACAATTAAAATCATTACAATATACTCCAAATCCAACGCCAGCATCAGATTTGGAGCCATCAGTATATATAAAAGTCGATCCTCTATTTTCTTCAACATGTTCCATAAAAAGAGACCTGGCTTCCAGGTCAGTCATATTCCTCTTAACTCCAATAAAGTATTTAGAAAAAAATATCTCTGGGAATTTCCATGGAGGTGTTGATGATACCTTGAATAAAGATTGT
>NC_090727.1:27624298-27626798 GCF_036898095.1 Palaemon carinicauda
TATTTTAATGAAAAGATTGATTAAAATCATATCTATCTATCTATCTATCTATCTATATATATATATATATATATATATATATATATATATATATATATATATATATATATATGTATGTATATATATATATATATATATATATATATATATATATATATATATACATATATATATATATATATATATATATATATATATATATATATATGTATATATATACTGCATAATAGTAAAAAAATGATACGAATAACATTTCAAGTTTGTTCAAAGAGAGCCTTATTGCCTTATTTTTTGTTTGGGTTCCCCCAGGTCCCTCAGTGTGAGGCACCTCGTATATCCACCAGAGAGTTGCTAATGCATCTTCCGGTGTATTTTGCATCTTCCAGTCTTGGATGGTCTGGGATGCATCTTAGGTATTTATCGAGCTTATTCTTAAACACATCTACGCTCACTCCTGATATGTTTCTTAGATGAGCTGGCAGCACATTAAATAGTCGCTGCATTATCGATGCTGGTGCGTAGTGGATTAATGTCCTGTGCGCCTTTCTCAGTTTACCTGGAATATTTTTTGGCACTATTAATCTACCTCGGCTTGCTCTTTCTGATATTTTAAGCTCCATGATGTTTTCAGTAATTCCTTCTATTTGCTTCCATGCTTGTATTATCATGTAGCGTTCTCTTCTCCTTTCTAGACTGTATAGTTTTAAAAATTGCAGTCTTTCCCAGTAGTCAAGGTCCTTAACTTTTTCTATTCTAGCAGTATAGGACCTTTGTACACTCTCTATTTGCGCAATATCCTTTTTGTAGTGTGGGTACCATATCACATTGCAGTATTCGAGTGTACTACGCACATAAGTTTTGTGAAGCATAATCATGTGTTCAGCTTTTCTTGTTTTAAAGTGTCTGAATAACATTCCCATTTTTGCTTTACATTTAGCCAACAGTGCTGCTATTTGGTCGTTGCATAACATATTCCTATTCAAAATTACACCAAGGTCTTTAATTGCTTCCTTGTTTGTGATTGTCTCATTATTAGGTGTATGCATACACCATTCCTTCTCTGTTTCCATGATTTATCTCCGCCCATTCATATATTTTGTTTAGATCTCTTTGTAGTGAGTTCCTATCTTCATCACAAGTAATTTCTCTACTTATTCTTGTGTCATCGGCGAAACTTCTCACTACGGAGTTTTCAACATCACAGTCTATGTCTGAGATCATAATAACAAACAGCAGTGCAGCTAATACCGTACCTTGTGGCACACCCGATATTACCTGGGCTTCATCTGATTTCTCGCCATTTGCAACCACTATCTGTTTTCTGTTTTGCAGGAATTCTTTTACCCATTTTCCTATCTTTCTCACAATATTATGCTTTCTCATTTTTTTCTCCAATATGTTATGGTCTACCTTGTCAAAGGCTTTTGCGAAATCTAGATAGATCACATCTGTGTCTTTTTCATTTATCATATTTTTGTATATGTTTTCATGGTGTGCTATCAGTTGGGTCTGTGTACTTTTTCCAGGTACGAAACCGTGTTAACCCATATTAAACAAATTACTTTTGACCAAATGGTTCATTATTTTCTTTTTTATTACCCTCTCATACACTTTCATAATATGTGATGTTAGACTAACAGGTCTATAATTGCTTGCCTCTAGTCTTGATCTACTTTTGAAGATAGGGGTTATATAAGCTAATTTATGTTTAACATATATCTCGCTCATATCTACATTCTGTCTTAGCAGTATTGCAAGCGGCTTCGCGATAGTGTTTGCAGTTTTTTTTAACAAAAACGCTGGAACTCCATCTGGTCCGGCTGCCGATCCATTTTTAATTTCGTTTATAGCCGTGACAATATCTGCTTCATTAATATCTATATCCGTTAGATATTCAACATTTTCTTCTCTCATTTCTGTTTCATTATTCTCATTCGCAATTCTTGGCGTGAACTCACTCTTATATTTTTCTGCTAATATGTTGCATATTTCCTTTTTTTCATTCGTTAGCCGTCCTTCAATTCTTAGAGGGCCTATTTCTATTCTCCCTTTATTCTTCTTTTTTGCATAGGAGTAAAGTACTTTGGGGTTTCTTTTTATATTTTGAAGTGTCCTTTCTTCTAAGTCCCTTTTTTCATTTTCTTTCGACTGTATAATCTTTTGTTCTGCATTTTCTAACCGACATTTTATTTCCCTCATTTTCCACACATTTTTTTTCTTTTGCAAGATTTTTCTTCCACTTTCTAATTTTCTGTAATAAGATCCTTCTGTCTCTTGGTATGCACGTCTTTTGTTTATTGTTTTTTTTCGGTACATATTTTTCAACAATTTTCTCCAGTATTTTGTACAGTATGTCCATATTTACCTGTATATTATCACTTATAAATACATTTTTCCATTCTTTATTCAGTTCTTCATTTATTGCTGACCATTTTATATTCTTACTGTAAAAATTATATTTTCCATATACTTCCCAAAGTTTTGTGCTTTTATTAATTCT
>NC_090727.1:27631798-27634298 GCF_036898095.1 Palaemon carinicauda
TTCCCCCTTCTCACGCTCTTCCCACTCCTTTCCTCTCTCCTTCCCGTTCCCTTCCCCTTCTCACTCCCTTCCCCCTTCTCACTCCCACACACACAGATTGTAGTTTCCAAGTGTAACTCTCGGGGTCCCACACACACAGATTGTGGTTTCCAAGTGTAACTCTCGGGGTCCCACACACACAGATTGTGGTTTCCAAGTGTAACTCTCGGGGTCCCACACACACAGATTGTGGTTTCCAAGTGTAACTCTCGGGGTCCCACACACACAGATTGTGGTTTCCAAGTGTAACTCTCGGGGTCCCCTCGCTCACCAGGGTATGCCTACTAAACTTCCCCCTACCCGAGGTACGAGGAGAGATCGAGTAGTCAAATGTCTGCCATGCATGACCAGAATGATTGATTATACACACACAAGCATATATATATATATATATATATATATATATATATATATATATATATATATATATATATATAGCCAGACACGTAGCTCTTTATTATATAGGGGAGATTAAAGAAAAACATTATTAAAAAATCCTCAAATTCTTGTAAGACTTGAGATTAGGAACAGGATATTTCTTGGTATCGTTTGGTAAATAACAGAATGCAACCTCCTCTTAAAAAGTCTCACCACACCAACCTCCAAACTCCCCACAGGGAATTGACCGGGCAGAACAGGAAATTTGATTTACTAGGTCAATGTTTACCCCTAACAGCAATTATCCGAAACTGACCTAATGATTTAATTGATGCATATCATCGCAATGAGCAGTTCATCTTCTAGAAAAATAGCACTCATACCTAAGACGATATTAAGAGAGCTGTTCTCATGAGTGATTTTTTGCAGGCTTTCAAAAGCTGATGCAACGCTCATACATGCAAACGCATATAAGCATCCATAATTACATTCATTTATGCAAAATGGTGGGGGACTTTAGTCTGATCTCTCACAGCAAAGCAGCCTAGTATGTGTATTCTAAATAGTAAAGCTTTGTAATAATGGCGATACACACAATAATTCAACTACCAAAGAAGATTAACCAAATACGTAACGTCTTAGAATTATTTAACCCAAAAATCAAAGTGCAAACCACCAACATAGCCACAATAAAGAGACTTCAGAAAGGCCCCAAAGAAGCCTATCTATAATAAAGCTACTTAACAATTTTCATCAAAACACGTCCAAAATATATATTTCACCTACACGTAGAAGACGTATGTAATATGAATTTACGCATAGGTAAATATTAGAAATGAAGCATACATGCACTCCATAGACAAAGTCGTCTTGTTATAACCTCACACTATCCTATCTACTTTGCCTTCAATTTATTCCACGGGAATTAGTGTCTTCATTCATCGTTTTAGTTTGGGCTTCAAACGATGATATTATTATAGCTTTAAGATCTGATATAAAACACAACATGCATATACTTTTAATGAGAGTAAAGCGACAAAGCTGAGTCATGCACCATCTTGTTGATATCCACGTAAAGTATCTTAATTATATTCGTCCTGAATAATTTTCTTATACTCAGGCATTTACGATGCCTTGAGCATTTTCTAGCAGAGGATGGGGACGATTTAGGATGCCGCAAAGGACACTAAGCCCTTTGAAGATTTTTCCTTCAGGAACAAAATGAAAGAATAAAACTAGGATAGATGAACCGGAGAACTTTACACCATGGTCAACATCTTATAATTATGGCAGAATAAATAATTATAATTCGACACAAAATACATTACTCCATTTCTTAACTAAATGTCCTTTTATTTCTTAGCTTTTACCTTTGTCTCAGATGAATTTACATCGGACATTTTTTGGAATGAAGCAAAGAAAATCGATAGATAGTGATAATATTACGAAATTTATCAATAAGAGGGATTACAGTTATCCTTATTAGTGTTGTTACCACACATACACACACAAACCCTAGCCATGAATAAGGACATGTCTGAGGCCGTTGTCCTGCAATGAACTAGATAAGGCTGCATTTGTTGTTGTATGTGTAAGTGTGTGTTCTCATATCTTAAGCCACAATAAACCCATTAACATTAAATCTATTTTGGGATCAGCTTACATCCAAAGGGTGTGCAAGATCACTTTGTACCCTTCACACCCTTTGGTTGATTGATTGATTGATTGATTATTAGAAGTCAGGATGCCAGATAACTCATAATCAATTAATCACCCATCCAAAGAGTGTGAAGTGTATAAAGTGATGTTGCTCCAACCAGGATTCAAACCTACACAGTGACATATACCACGGCGCTATCAAGAGAACTGTGAGGAGATTCGGCTTTCTGCTGTACATATAATTCAGGTTCTGTTCTTGCAATCAAAATCATCTACTCTTCTCTACAATAGTCAAGTGGTAAGCTAGTGAACAATGGCCAATTATGATATATTTAAAACAATTCACAAATAGATTTCAGGACAAAATCAAAAGAAAATAATGAATTCTTAATTTTAATAAAAAGGTCAAATTCAATCACTGCTA
>NC_090727.1:27639298-27679298 GCF_036898095.1 Palaemon carinicauda
TATTTTATGATTTCAGTTCTCCCGCATAATCCAACAAAAATCCTTTACCGTTTTGGGTAAAATTGTTCTGCCATGAAAGACAGAAAATTATATTTCCCTAACTACCCTTGCACCTCCTTCGTTCTTCTATTCTTTCTACGTTTATTCATTTCTTCCATTCTTTTAGCTATTCACTTAACGACGAAACCGTTATTTGAGAGAACATTCACTCATATTCATGTATTAAACTAATTCTCAGTTAATAATAAGTTACAAGATAAGTAATAAAGAAAAGACAGGTTAGTCTTGGGTAGTGCCATAAACTCTGTACCCGGTCTTCAACTGTCTTTGGGTAGATTTCTCCTGTCTAAGGGTACACTCAGGCACACTATTCTATTCATTTCCTTTCCTCACTGGGCTGCTTTCTCTGTTGGACCAATTGGGCTTATAGTACCCTGCTTTTCCAATTAGGATTGCACATTGGCTAATAATAATAATAATAATAATAATAATAATAATAATAATAATAGCCTGAATTAAATCCTTAATGATTAAGAATGAACAAATAGGAAAATTGTTTTAAAGGGGCCTGTAGCCATTGTAAAAATAAATCTTAATATGACTGAATGGATTTTGAGTTTAGATGAATAAGAAAACTAAAAGGAAAGCCCAAGATAAATAACCATCCAGAAACCCAAAATTAAAATGTCAATGCTTCCCTTTAACCACAACTCCCTAACAGTTATTTCTTGTCATTTTGAAATCTAAATATTCTATATATATATATATATATATATATATATATATATATATATATATATATATATATATATACATATATATATATATTATATATACATATACATAGAGAGAGAGAGAGAGAGAGAGAGAGAGAGAGAGAGAGAGAGAGAGAGAGAGAGAGCCTTACCTTATTGCCTTATTCTATGTTTGGGTTCCCCCAGGTCCCTCAGTGTGAGGCACCTCGTATATCCACCAGAGAGTTGCTAATGCATCTTCCTGTGTATTTTGCATCTTCCAGTCTTGGATGGTCTGGGATGCATTTATCGAGCTTATTCTTAAACACATCTACGCTCACTCCTGATATGTTTCTTAGATGAGCTGGCAGCGCATTAAATAGTCGCTGCATTATCGATGCGCCTTCCTTAGTTTTCCTGGTATAGTTTTTGGCACTATTAATCTACCTCGGCTTGCTCTTTCTGATATTTTCAGCTCCATGAAGTTTTCAGTAATTCCTTCTATTTGCTTCCATGCTTGTATTATCATGTAGCGTTCTCTTCTCCTTTCTAGACTGTATACTGTAGTTTTAAAAATTGCAGTCTTGCCCAGTAGTCAAGGTCCTTAACTTCTTCTACTCTAGCCGTACAAGACCTTCGTACACTCTCTATTTGTGCAAAATCCTTTTGGTAGTGTGGATACCATATCACATTGCAGTACTCGAGTGTACTACGTATATAAGTTTTTGTACAGAGAGAGAGAGAGAGAGAGAGAGAGAGAGAGAGAGAGAGAGAGAGAGAGAGAGAGAGCCAATATGTAATAATTAGACGTTTTGCTCTACTGCTGGCATGTCTATCAGGTAATGAGCTGCCCGTGGATTCAGTCAGTACTAAAATAAGTTACGTCAAGAAAAAGCGGACGCTGTTGGCACAACGTGCTTAAACATCCAGAAGAAAGTTTGTGGTTCTTTCAACTTTACCCCATAGATGTTTGCTGAACATATAAAAGGTAACTCCCCTTCTTAAGGGATAAAAGTGCGTGGTAACTATGCTCAGTAGTAAATGGGTCCTTGGGCTCAAAAAAGGGCAAACCACATGTCATGGGTATATAGTATGAAAAGTAATGGGCCAAGAACACTACCCTGTGGATCACCAGATACCACATTCATATAGTCACCATGGTGCCAATCAACAACAACTCTATGAGATCTATTACTTAAAACTCAATAATAATGCTAAGAAACGAACACCACTCCCACTGGTTTGAGTTTGAAAACAAGGGCCTCATGATTAACAAGGTCAAAGGCAGCACTAAAATCAAGGCCAATCATACGAACTTCCTGACCACAATCAAGGGATTTATGTACATCATTGGAGATTGTAAGAAGGGTATCACATGCTCCAAGGCCTTTACGAAAACCAAATTGCAAACTAGGGAGTAGATGATTATCTTCAGCAAACCTATTAGACGTTTTGCCAGAAGATGTTTAAAAACTTTAGATAATATGGGATATGGAAATTGGGTGGTAATCACTGGGACTTGAGCTACCACAAACACATTCACATAGAGGAGTAACATTACCAATTCTCCAACAAGTGATAAAAGCTCCTCTTCTTGCTAACTTGCGCAGAATAACGGATAACTTTGGAGCTAAGAAATCTGCAGTCTTTATAAAAAACAAAGGAAAAATACTATTTGGGTGTACACCTCCATAAGCATCAAGGTCCATCAACAGAGGTTTAATTTCACGAGATTGAGAAGCTAAACTAGTTAGTTTAGCCTGATGAAAACACGAATAAGGAATTTCAAGTTTATCATTACTCTGTTTACTGTCAAAAACATCAACCAAAAAGGTTGACTTTTCCTTTGGACAGTGAGTGAATGAGCCATCTGGTTCAAGTAGAGGAAGAACTGTGGCATCTACACCAAGGAGTGCATATTTACGGGTAGACAACCATTCATGTTCCTGTGTTGTACCAGAAAGGGTTTCTTTTACGGTTAAATTGTATTAATTTTCTGTTGAAGCATAAACTCTCTGAGCAAAGGCTCTAAGAGGGCGCGAATAAAAAGACATTAACAATCAGGTTAAAACAAAATCTACTTATCCGTAGTTGACATCGAGGGGGACGTCAATTACGCAACCTATTTTCTTTGTTACTGGATGATTGGTAACTTGAGACCATTCCGTCTTCTATGATTTAAAAAAAGAAAAGATTAAAACAAAATACTAAAACTCCTGTAAAATGAAAATTTGATAATAAACTGATAGAGGTTTCTTGTATACTAGAGTATGCGACCCGTCAAATATGACGACTAAATGCACATGAACAGATTCAACCTTTCCCATACCCTTTCCTTTCCTAACTACGAAACGGTAGTTTAGGACATTTGGGGGAGATTGCGTGTGTGTATATATATATATATATATATATATATATATATATATATATATATATATATATATATATATATATATATATAGCATAGTTAATTCAAAATGTAAATGCAAATCTCAAACCGAAACAGATTAATAGTTGTTTCGGAGAAGACACAACTGTCTTTCTTCTTCATTAAGAGGAATTGAGAGGTTGAGAGTTCCTCTATATTACTGAAAGATGGCAAATATTAAAGACATATAAAAGGTCTTATGAACTCTCCACAAAGTTGACCTCTATGATGTTGTTTTTCAATGTCCTTTATTGATAAAACCGTCGATGCTTTAGGAAATGGAACTGTATTAATACATTTGTCATAGAGGTTCTAAATGTATTCAACAGCCGTTATTGGAAGCTTTTAGCGGCATCAAATTTCAAAGGGTAACCAAGCATGGTAAATGAACGCTGGTGTGTGTGTGTGTATGTGTGTGTCTTGGAAGACTTGCATTTATTAGATTTCCATTCCAGATGAAATTGCAGTTAGAGCAAAAGAGACGCAGCTAAGACCCTTAGATAATGCCTACAGTGAACCGTGGGATGTGTGCTGACAGTCCTCATCACCTTACGAGCTGTATTCAAGTAAAAAATTATATAGCAATTAGTGTACGCGACCTGTCAAAACTGACAGCTAAATATTTAGATAGATATGCAGACACACGCTACCACTCCCCTCCCCCCCCAGCAGGATATGACTACTCCTCTCCCTACCCGAGGGACGGAGAGAGTTCAGCGTGATCGGGATAAAAATATATCCATATATTCCTATATACCTTGCCAGACACTTTCTCTTCAGACAAACAGAAAATTTTTGTAAGTCAAAAACGATGATGGCCTCTAAGACTTACAGAGGAATGAAATTACATAATGGGTATTTTCCTTTGGTGTTTTTAAAATAAGTTTCTCAATGTTCCTGACAACAAAGATTAGCATAAAGAAGCATTTCTTTAAATGTTATAATTAAAGTCAACAGTCTAGACATAAGGTAATTTAATATATTTTGTTAAAAACCTTTGTTAATAAAGAGCAAACATAACACAACAGTGTTTCATGGCGACAGAGACAACTTTGATCAGCTGGTGTCTGATGTCTATGGAGATGGATCAGTTCACAGCACAGTTAGAATCAACATGCAGGGTTTTGGATTCTGAAAACATGATGCCTGGAAATCAGTCACTCATCTGTCCAAATCTATTCCTGATACCCAACAAAGAAAAAGCAGAGTAGATTCAAAAGTCTGAAAAAACTGTCAAAACCAACCCTCATGAAGCCCTCAACATGTGCTAAAAATTACAGCTTCAAAGCTAGATTTACTAGATTTTCTTTTTTTCAAAATTATTGCTCGTCATATGCACTTTGAAAATTAATTTATTCCTACTGTAAGGGGATCTATGTTTAGTACTGGCAATACTCCAAACTGTACCACAACTATTGGGTATCACCCAATGATTGATGTAGCATTTACAGACCTCAAAACATTTAAAGAATGTTTGAAGTGCAGCCAAAAAGCATCATCTGAAGTAAGACAAGATTACACAATTACATTTGATCTTGGTGTTTGCATGAAAAACTTCCCTCTGATATGGATATATATATATATATATATATATATATATATATATATATATATATATATATATATATATATATTATAATATCCATATACAGTATATATACACACACATATATATATACAATATATATATATATATATATATATATATATATATATATATATATATATATATATATATATATACTGTACAGTATATATATATATTTTTTTTTTCTTAAAAGTGTCCTGCCAGGAGGACGTAATATTGGGGAGTCCCTCTCCTTACCACAAGACGTACGCCTGAGAATCTAAAGAAGCTGAGGAGATACGAGGATTCTTCTAGGATACACCAAGGTCTAGAAACCTTGGAAAACACACTGACTAAAGCGATCGCCTTCAATGAAAATTTAAATATTTATATATACATATACACACAAACACACATATATATATGTATATATATCTATATACGTGTGTATATATATATATACATATATACACACACGCAGACACACACACACACACACACACATATATATATATATATATATATATATATATATATATATATATATACATAAATATGTGTGTTTAAACATACAAATATACACATACGCAGACACACACACACACATACACACACACATATATATATATATATATATATATATATATATATATATATATATATATATATATATATATATATATATATATAAATCTACACCTACTGATGCAAAGGGCCTCGGTTATATTTCACCAGTCGTCTCAATCTTGAGCTGAAATCATCTTCTTCAAAAAATATATAAATAAATGGATAAACCAACCGAAAATCCTCAAAATAATATCACAGAAGTGTATTAAATGACCATATACATTTAAATTTTTATTCTTCCCTGAAGTCGCCATAAAGGTGAATTCTTTGCTAAACGTGGCGATGGATTCGCCCCTTGCATCCATCATAAAAGCTGAAGACCAAACTCGAGCCAGAGCTACGAAGGAATCGTAGACAAATCTTCACGCTCTTTTCCAAGTCTTCATTTATTATCCTTTCATTCTCAACTAGTTGCATCCATCTTCATTTAAATTTTTCTATATATTTGTGAAGACAATTACGGAAATTTTTGAAGACTATAGCAATCAAAAACACTGCTCCTCGATTCGTGTTGAAGATATGAAATCTTCCAAATTTCTTCAGCGAAAAGATGATTCTTAAGCTGAAATGAATTTGTAATCTTGAAAGATTTCCCTCTTTTCTTTCGTTTATTTTGCTCATTTAAGGAGTTCTATTAGAATGGGGAGAGAGAGAGAGAGAGAGAGAGAGAGAGAGAGAGAGAGAGAGAGAGAGAGAGAGAGAGAGAGAGAGAGAGAGAATGTGTATGCCTTGAAAACACGCAATTCTTCTCTGAAGACTTTCTGAGAATACCTCTACAGCTCTAGAAACTGCATTCTCTTATGAAGACTTCTTCGGCCTTTTTCTTCTTACGTCAGAATGAAGAAATTCGGATCTTTTTCTTATCCTTCCATACTCTCTACTTTTCCATAGTTTCCACCTTATTCTGCAAAATCTTCATTTTTGGTTAATCAACATAATGGACTTTATTTCTTATTTCAAATTCACCCTCTCCTAAACTGATCAACGACTTATCATTAGTTCTTTTCGGAGTCTTTCAATCTTCTCTCCTGTTCTCATTTCTGTCTCCCTCTTCTTCCTGTATTTTCTGTTCGAATCCTTTCAAATAAATCAACTTTTAGTCTTCAACATTCTTCTTGTTTTGCTTTTCCAGACTACCTTCCAGGTTCCACTTGTCACTGCTCCCTTCTTCACGATGTATTTTTCCTTTTCTAGCATTTCTGCTCGGAGACAAAGAAAAATTTGAAGCCGACATGGCTCTACCATGAACTATTTCATATCCTGAAGACTTTTTGATTTCGAAAAGGCTTCATGAGCATTTTATTAAAACTAAGCCTGATACAAGAACTCTTTAGTGTTGGGCCAGCGGAGCTTTCCCCTTCCCACTGGAGGGGGAGGGGGCTCCTCCGCTCTAGCTGGCGCGGGGAAAGGTTCCCCGCTCTCGCTGGCGCGGGGAAGGGCTCCTCCGCTCTCGCTGGCGCGGGGAGGGGCTCCCCAGCTCTCGCTGACGCGGGGAGGGGCCCCCCCGCTCTCGCTGGCGCGGGGATGGGCTCACCACTCTTGCTGGCGGGGGGAAGGACTCCCCGCTCTCGCTGGCGCGGGGAGGGTCTCCCTGCATTCCCTGCTGCGGGGAGGGGCTCCCGCTCTTGCTGGGGAGGAGAGTCACTACCCCGCTCCTGCTGTAGTGCAGAGGCCACCCCGACTTTGCTAATTACTACAGCTATAAATATGTACAGAGACAATGCAACGTTAATTTGCTATGTGGAGCGTTTTGGTTTAAAATCATCCATTCATTGAGATACTGACGCTATAGAGTCATTAGGTCTTTTATCTAGCCAGACACACTATATTGGATCCCCCACTCTGGTTACGGCTTATTTTTCCTTCGCCGTCATAGACACCGAATAATCTGAATTATTCTTTCTTCATTCTCCTGTGTCCTCATACACCTAATAACCCTGAGATTACCATACATTTCTTCTTTGCTCGAAGGGTTAACGGCTGCACCGTAATTGTTCAGTAGTTACTTTACACTTTGTAAGGTTAGAAGTCTCTCTTCAGTTACGGTATGCACCTCTTCTAGAAATAAAACACTTTAAAATTAAACTATTATTCTCTATGCTTGGTTAGTGCCATAGCTTCTGTACCATGGTCGATCATTTTCTTGGGTTAGAGCTCTCTTGGTTGAGGGTACACTCTGGCACACTATTCTATATGCTTTCATATTTCCTTTCCTCACTGGGCTATTTTCGCTGTAAGGGTCCTTGGGTTTAGAGCATCCTGCTTTTGCTACTAGGATTTTATTTTAGCAAATGATAATAATAATAATGATAAAATACTGTTGACGTATATTTCGTCAATAAAAAATCACCTAAAAATTGAACAATGAAATTTTTTTGTTTTACAAGCTAGTTTCCCAACTGTGTATTTATTGCAAATGTATTTTAAGCGAAAAGTGAGAGAATAAATGCTTACATGAGAGAAAAGGGTTAACCCCAAAATATGTAATAAAAAATAAACATTCCAATTAATGAGACTTGTAATTATAAGAAAGAAAACGGACCAGCACCATATAAACCCATAAATAAATCCCTATTGAAGCTTGGACATTCAAAGAGACTCCAGTTCTTTCATTGGTGTCTATTCCCGTCTTTAGACACGAAGGACTTTCTTCGGTATGAAAATAATCTCATAATTACTCCGTCATTATTACTTATATAGGTTGAACCAAAACGCCTCTTTCTCACGTTATCCTTCCATCAAGAAGAAGAAGAAGAAGAAGAAGAAGAAGAAGAAGAAGAAGAAGAAGAAGCAGAAGAAGAATGGTTGTTTGCAAAATCCAACAAGGAAAGAAACAAGCAAGAATAAAAAAATACATAACGTCCCTGAATGATTCAACCAATAAAAAGTCCAATCTATCAACATGGCCAATATCAAAAGACTTTAGAAAGGGCGCAAAGAAGCCTATCTGTAATAAAGCTAATTACCAAGGTTTCCATTAAAAGAAGTCCAATACACATACACATAGAAGGCGTATAAAATATGAATTTACGCATGGATAAATAATGAAAATAAAACATACATGCACTCCATAGTCGAAGTCGTCTTGTTATAAACTCGCTCTATCCTCTCTGCTTTGGCTTCAATTCGTTCAACGGGAATTAGTGTCTTCATTCATCTTTTTAGTATGGGCTTCAAACAAAACAAACCCCAGAGATATATGATAGGGTAAGATATTATTATAGCTTTAAAATCTGATATAAAACACAACATGCATATACTTTTAATAAGAGTAAAGCGACAAAGCCGAGTCGTGCACCATCTCGTGGACATACACGTTGAGTATCTTAATATTATTCGTCCTGAATAATTTTCTTATACTCTGGCATTTACGATGACTTGAGCATTTTTTAGCAGAGGATGGGGACGATTTAGGATGCAGCAAAGGACACTAAGCCATTTGAAGATTTTTCCTTCAGGAACAAAATGGAAGAATAAAACTAGGATAGATGAACCGGAGAACTTTACACCATGGTCAAAATCTTATGATTATGGCAAAATAAATCATTATGATTCGACACAAAATACATTACTCCATTTCTTAACTAGATGTCCTTTTATATCTTAGCTTTTACCTTTGTCTCAGATGAATTTACATCGGACATTTTTTGGAATGAAACAAAGAAAATCGATAGATGGTGATAATATTTTGAATAAGAGAGATTACAATTATCCTTATTAGTGTTGTTACCACACACACACACACACAAACCCCAGACACGAATAGGGACATGTCTGGGGCCTTTGTCCTGCAGTAAACTAGATACGGCTGCATTTGTCGTTGTATGTGTAAGTGTGTGTTCTCATATCTTAAGCCACAATAAACCCATTGACATTAAATCTATTTTGGGAGTAGCTTAGGCCTACATCCAAAGGGTGTGCAAGATCACTTTGTACCCTTCACACCCTTTGGTTGATCGATTGATTGATTACTAGAAGTCAGCATGCCAGATAACTCATAATCAATCAATGGACCAACCAAATGGTGTGAAGGGTACAATGTGCTCTTACTCCAACCAGGATTTGAACCTATACAGTGACATAGACCACTGTGCTATCAAGAGAAACGTGAGGAGATTCGACTTCTGCTGTGCATAAAAGGCAGTCTCTGTATTTGCAATCAAAATCATCTACTCTTCTCTACAATAGTTAAGTGGTAAGCTATTGAACCATGGTCAATTATGATATATTTAAAACAATTCACAAGTAGATTTCAGGACAAAATCAAAAGAAAATAAGGAATTCTTAATTTTAATAAAAAGGTAAAATCCAATCACTGCTAGACGTTATGTAATACTGAAGGAATATTGATTTTTTTTACTGGATTAAACCCAGGAACTCAAACAGGGCCCATTTTTTCAAGAACAGTAGCGGTACTATAATATAAATTCTTACTTGACATACTAGAAATCCACTAATAAATTTGTCAAAAATCATGTAAATCTTTCACTTCTTTAAAAAAAAATTTCTTAACTTGACACACATACAAACATACAAACAAAATACTAGAAAACGCTCCTCGGTGAAACCTCAATAAAATTCTGGCAGCCACCGAATTCCGGTTGGGTCTGATTTCCTCCCGATGGAATGTCTCCTCTCTCTATTTCATTACCCATCCAAGGTTTCCTTAACTAGATCTATGCCCGAAATACTTCGGATACCTTTTTTCTCCGTACTTGAAAAATGCGAAAAAGGAAATAAAGAAAAGAAAATCCCAACAGAAATTTTCAAGACGGGAGACATTCTTAAAATTTCTTTAAAGGAAGTAGAAAGAGCAATCAGAGATTTCAAACTTCCCCTAATGAAGATGGCCAACATTTTAATCAAATCTACGACCCTAAGTTTTCCTTTTTCTCCAGATGTTATCCTTGAATGAATCTATTGTAAAATAACAACAATAATAACCAAAATCGCGATATTTTCATTCAGGTTACGTTAGAAATTGATTGGGCTCTTCCGCACCATACTACCTATCCAATGTTGAAATTTGGTGAAAATCCGGCAAGAAGTTTGGAAGTAATCCTGCTAACACATAAAGAAATAAATGAACGCAGGCACAAATATAATCTCCTTCTAACCCACCTTGAATTAGGAACCCCTCTTAAATACTATACCTCAAGATAGTTATCAAATGTACTCATTTGCAATTCAAGCTCGGTCAGCTGACATATACTGTAGTACACTAAAGATCCCACAGAATTCATTTTCAACTCAATTTTTCAAGAAATAACAGTCAACGTCAAAAACTTACGACGCTGAGAGAAAACAAATCCCCTTTTTTAAACATTCATATTAGTCAAGAGACAGAGAATAGACTAAGATCTGTTTTTACAAAAGCTACGACATTGACAAAAGGAATCAACAAAATTAATAAAATTAATAAAAATCATCCTAAGTACATAGTTAGGAAGATATACTTCCAAGAATTGCCCAACTAGCTCTAAAATCAAACTAATCAAGGGACATAAAACCATATAAAAGACTTATTACACTATATAACTATATAAAAGACTCAATAACTAATATACCTATTGTCAATTTTTCTTTATCGAGACATATTTGCACCGACTCGCAGGGGTACCCTTTTAGCTCGTAAAATTTCCTAATAGCTGATGGGTCGGAAGTATTTTTGTTCGAATACCATCATTGTTTTCAAATGATTACCAAGTAAAGTGAATCAAAACTTATTTACTAATCTAAACTTCCCCCTTAGATATAGGTTTTGTCAATAAATAATGTTAAAAAATAGATATATTATAAAGTATCGTGATGGTAAGTCTAAATTTAATAACAACACCCGGCAAAGTCAAGGACAGGAGCTTGTTTTCAGATGCACGCTGCATAATTTTGTTACTTTTCACATATTTCAACAAAAGTTGAGACAAATTACACTGAGAATAAAGAAAAACATGTTATTATAAACTTACTTTGAATACCAGAATCTACTGAAAACGTGCAATTGATAAAATTAACTTGTGGTGAAAATAGCGGTTCGGTTAAAGCAAGACTCACATTGAGTGGGTCCTGGGTAAAACGAGCTTTTCTGTTAATAACTAACAGCCATCTCGCGACAAGTGAATTTAGCTTCGGTACTCAGCCCCGCCTAGTAAATAGGTACTACAACATAATAGAGAAATCAACAAATATTATTTCTAAAGCGGAATTGACAGAAAAACTCATCTCAGGTTTGATCTTAAGATGAAAGCAAAAACAAAGCAAATTCTCGCTTGTGAAAATTAATTAGTTTTAAACCTTCCTTTACAAGAAATTATCCTTCAGATATTTTCAAGCATAGTAAATATCAAACACCACTCTATCACGAGAGAGAGAGAGAGAGAGAGAGAGAGAGAGAGAGAGAGAGAGAGAGAGAGAGAGAGTATTTCCTAGTAATGTTTATTATGGCCAATTCGTTTACGGAAGATCAAATTTAGCACGGCACAAAGCAATACTATCAAGTCAGACTGATTCATTGCCCACATAAAAGGTCAAACGGTGAAATTCCCCAAATGAAAATAAATTCCGTTTTACGATCACTGTAATCAAATGGGAATTAGGAACAATTGTTCTCCATTGAGGTCCAACTAATGTCAGGAACATCTGCACAAGTTATACATATTCAGGTGTGAGAGGTATTGACTCTAGAATATACATTTATGCTTTAGTCTCCTTTCTGAATGATTATTTTGAAGGGAATATTTTAAATAACACTAAAAATAAGCTCCATTTTGAGTCTGATTAACAAACGAACATACATTTAAGCTGTAGTCTTTTCTGAGCTGTTTATTTTCAATTAAATATTTCAGAGAACCCTTACAACTAAGCCCCATAATTATGCCCAGAGCATATTTTCAAGTACAAAACTTACATCTTAACCATCTTGAGTCAATGAAATCTGTCAATATTAAAACGTAAAATTTTCATCACGAAAAAGCCACTACTCCATTCTGCGCTCCTAAGTCGAAATATAACAATGAAAAAAAACCTGCAACAGACTTTGTAGATTTGTGAACAAAGCCATTAAAAGAGTATTGGGAGTAAATGGCAGGACAGGATTAGAAATTAAACTATAAAAGAGATTACTGGAGTGCCATATGTGGGTAAGATCATGGAGAGGGGTAGATGGAGATGGCTTGGGCATATTCTTAGCATTCCCCAAGAGAGATTAGTTCACCAAGTTTTCAACTGGGCTCCAGAAGGCACTAGAAGAGATGTAAGACCAAGACCTAAATGTCTGTGGACTATGAAGTGTGAAGTAGGAAATGAAGAATTCAGAAGCATTGATTTAAAAGCTCAGGATAGAGACGATTGGCGAAGTGTAACCAATTTTGTTTTTTTCAATAGGCGTAGGAAGAAATGATATATATATATATATATATATATATAAATATATATATATATATATATATATATATAAAAATAAATGTATATACATATATAATATATATGAATATTTATATAAAATATATGCATATATATATATATATATATATAATATATACACATATATATATATATATATAAATATATATATTTGTCAATAGGCGTAGGAAGAAATGATATATATATATATATATATATATACATGTATATACATATACAATATATACGAATATACAGTATATATAAAATATATACATATATATAATATATATACATATATATAAATATATATATATAAATATATATATATATATATATATATACATACATACATATATGAATATATATATATATACACACATATATATATATATATATATATAAATATATATATATATATATATACATTTAGATATATATAAATATATATATATATATATATATATATATAATATACATATACATATATTATATAAATATATATATATACATATACATATATATAAATATATATACATACATATAAATATACATAAATATATATATATATACTGTATGTATATATATATAAATATATATGTATGTATATATATATATATATATATATATATATATATAGGTATAGGTATATGTGTGTGTGTTTGCGTGTGTATAAAACTGACTTTTGATGTCTATTTGTTACTGAAAAATAGGAAATAGAAAAAATATCTATTTAAAATATGATTATCTATTTAAGTACAACAAATATAGCCGTTTCTAGTCTACTGCAGGAAAAAGGTATCAGAGATGTCATTATTCTTGTCTGGAACTTGTCTAAAGGGAGAGATATATTATCAACACTTATACGATTGATGATAAGAAAGTCTTATTTCGGTACAGCAAGGGCAGACTGAATAATTTAGACACACGTTTTCCTAGAGAGAGAGAGAGAGAGAGAGAGAGAGAGAGAGAGACCTGTATCAAGGGGCATTATCATGATGATGATATTAAAAGGGTGATTAGGATTGCTTAGCGTCGCAACTACAAAGGTCATTGACACTAGGCGGCGTCATAACTGCCAGGGTCACTGACGCCTCAAGGTAGAATGAAACGCAGTAAAGAAAAGAGTATTCAATCATCATATCGCTCTCTGTCTGTACATCGGTTTCTTGCTGCTCCATCATCATCATCATCAACTTTTACTTCACAAATTGTTGAGGTTATTGCTCTACCTTCTGTGCTTTTTTTTTTTAATTAGAAATATACTAAAATATTTATGCTGTATATACTATATATATATATATATATATATATATATATATATATATATATATATATATATATATATATATATATATATATATATATATATATATATATATATATATATACACACACACAATCTTAGGTAATAAGACTATTCAAATTCGAGAATTGATAAACAGGAAATATTTGGACATATTAGCATTATCTGAAACATGGTTAAATAACTTAGACAAGGAAAAGATAACTGAAATGACACCCACCCCCTCTCCCAACACACACCTTCTTTCACATAGCCTACGAAGAGAGGGTAGGTCTGGTGGAGTTGTCGGACTCATTATTCTTAAAAGTTACTCAAATCTCAGAATGTTAAAAAGAACTAGTGTAACAAGCTTTGAATATATAGAAATAACTTTAGTTAAAAAAGGAAAAAAAATAATCCTTTGTAACAGTCTACAAACATCCGAGAACAAACACTAGTATCTTTTTTGAAGAATTTGGTGCTTTCATTGAGATGATTATCATAGAGAAAAACTAATTAGTTATCTGTGGAGATCTAAATTTTTAGATGGACGACGCATCAAATCCCGACGCTTTGGCATTTAATCAGTTATTAGAATCCTATCGACTAATGAATAATGTCAACTGTACAACTACTTTAACTGGGCATACGTTGGACCTAGTTTTGAGTGATGACATGAATAATATTGAATCTAATAAAAATGTTGAGGAGAAATTTACCATCTCCCCAGTGCACAAACTTATTACGTTTAGTCTACCTATACAGAAACATACAATAGTAAAGAGAATAAACTTAAGGCATAAATAAAATTTTTCTCCTACCGTATTTATTGAAGAAGTTACAAAGAAAATAAAGGATGCTATCAACATTCCCTGTGATCAAGATGACCAACGTCTGTTAGGAGCCAAGTGTGCTAACTGTCTTACGACCACTTACTATAAAGTGAGTAAAACTAAATATGATACCATGTGCCCACTGATGGAAAAGACTATAACTGTAAAAAGATCAATATCCTTGGTTTCCTGGAGAGACTTTGGAGAGAAAAAAAAAAGAAAGAAAGTGGAATAGGTTAAAATCTGAAAGTACTTGGGTAGAATAAAAAAAACTGCTGCGTGTCAATATAACTACCTACTAAGCAGGAAAAATAGTGAATACTATGCGAGAAAGATCCTCGAAGCAGCAACAGGCACAAATAAATTATATCGTCTCCGAAATGGTACAATGGGAAAATGTGAAAAAAGGAGCGACTCGATGGATACAGTGACCAGAAACTAGCAAATAACTTTCTAGTATTCTTTAAAAACAAAATTATAAAATATAACCAGGTCATTTGTAAATACTCTCAACATCAGATTAATGATATATCAGGCACACAGACAAAATTAATAAGATTTAACAACACAACACAATTACAGTACGCTAAAGAAGCAAAACACACAGTACATCTAGGATTTGTGTTCTCGTGAATGATTGCCTATATAAACACGCTATACGTCAGCAGAATTCGTAGCAGAATGTTTATAACACCAAATATATATATATATATATATATATATATATATATATATATAGAATATATTTGTAAACCGTAAATAAGATTGATAATTAGAGCATAAATAAAGCCACCCAATGATCAAGTTTCAATCATTAAGCATTTATTCTTTTAACAGTATTCCTGTGAACAAGTAATTCAATTCTTAATAGAAGAAATGCATCCATATGATGCCGGGTTTAGCTGTCTCTATTTCTCTGCCCTGTTTGAATGTCATCTACAGAAACTATCATCAAAGTCTCGTCTTCCCTTTGACACTTTCTCTCAAGTGAAAGCACTGTTTGACGAGGCTTCTATCTCAAAGACTTTCTCATCAAACACATCGTCCCTGAAAACGCCACTTTCACAGGTGAAAGACAGGTTATCTGGTTTTAGCTGTTTAGCAGGAGCAAGACTAAATTTCTCTCAGAGGCCACAAGTAAACAAGGTGGCACACTTTCAATAATCCAACCAAAGAAACTGACAACATGTTTTAAAGATTTAAAGGACGCTCATGAATGGCACAGGCAATGCACAGTAACAATGCCATAGACACTTACAGCATGCATATATATATATATATATATATATATGTGTGTGTGTGTGTGTGTGTGTGTGTGTATGATCAGCGTCCAAGTTCTCCCTTCCCCCAAGACAGATAAAACCAAGGAAGGCCAGGCGCCCCCAAATCGCCCATCTCTAGCTCGCAAGGATGGTGAGGTTGCAGAGACTACATGACACTATCAAGCTTCAGCATGACTAGAACTCCTGTCCAGCAGATCGCCAGGCAGGGAAGTTTCCTATAGGCTACCACAGTTATCGATAACTGCCTTACTGTTCAAGTTTGCAAGGCCTTAACTTAAATATCCCCCAAATAATACAGTATGAAAGGAGTAAACTTAATAATAGTTTTCATTTCATCAGTCTGTACTAAAATTCGCTTTTCACGATAGGCAATTCTTAATCTATATTGGAACTCTGCTTCCAGATGTTCTATTGAACCTCCATTTAGAACATGGCATTTCTACATAAACACCTCTCAAAGACTTCATTATCATTATTCTCTCTCTCTCTCTCTCTCCCTCCCTCTCTCTCTCTCTCTCTCTCTCTCTCTCTCTCTCTCTCTCTCTCTCTCTCTCTCTCTCTCTCACTCTGTATACAAAACTTTGCATAATCCCTGATTTATTCTAGCAGGTTTTGATAGAAGTATGTCTGATGCCATCCAATCCTTGAGGAAGCGTTTTGGCTTATGCCGAAGCTTTAAGGTCAAACTAATCTCTTTATTCAATCACTAATGTAAGTCAACTTATCCGATTGGAATATGATAGCAGTAACGAGCTCGACAGACAAGAAACTTTATTCCTCGTTAAGAGGAGAATGTTCCTTTAAGACTTTAAGGAGATGAGGAACGTCATTGTGTCTGGGGATTCGGCGAGACGTTACTTCATATTCAAAGTCGATAGAGAGCAGAATTATTTTGAATCTTTTTGCAAGACTGGACAAAGGAATAATGATACCAAATATCAAGAACATCGTGTGCTCAGAGGAATTTCTCGTTAACAGTGTTAGTATAACTCTCCAGTTTCTCATTCATGGCTTTATCACAAGAACAGAAATAATGCTCATATAAAAAGTTAATGTAAAAGAAGGCTGGATAAAGGAATAATGATAAAAGATAACAAAAACATGATGAAATATCGCAATGCTTTCCCGTTAACAGTTCACGTTTATTCTCCAGATTCTCATCATGGGCTTCCTTACAAGGACAAATATTATTCATATATTAAACTTAATGTACACACACACAAACAACACACACATTATATATATATATATATATATATATATATATATATATATATATATATATATATATATATATATATATATATATATATATTGCATATGGTGACACAAGATGCTAAATAACATTTAAGGTAAGTTAATAATGCAATTACCTTTATTCATAAAACTTGTTTAGCAAATTGTTCTAACTTTATAACGTCAAAGCATTAGAGCACCAAACGCATCATCCGGCACAAAAATGAAATGACTCCAGATACTCCAGCTAAGAAGTTAAATAATATCTTCATTCAAAAGTTTATTGGGAATGAAATTGTACTGACCCTTCGCTGGGGCATGAGGGGCAATTTAGGGCTAAAGACATTATGACCCAGGTATATTAAGTGAGAGCTATAAATGACGTTGAACTGCATGTCGGAAGAAAAGGAGAGGAAATGTATGTACAGAGAAAAGATAAAAAGTACCTGCAGAAAGACTTTTATAAATAAAGCTCAAAGTTATCTATATCATTTCTCTCCTCTACACCGTAAGAAAAAATCATGTAAAATTGTCAACGGTAAACTCAGAAGAAAAGTTAATTAAAACTGTCATCAGCAACTTGGGCTAACGCTTGAAGAGAATTTCCTTCTATCGTTTCATAATAGACCTTAGCAACAAGAGCCAATAAATTAATTCTTAAGTTACAGAGAAATAGACAACAGAAAAGTAAGAATAAAACTCCATCCTCAAAAAGAAAAAGAAAACCTTCAAGGACAATGATGGTTCTACTTTTTAGGAATTCAAGAATGCAAAACAACGCTATCCAGTTAAGGATTTTGTACTAAAGGTCCCTTAGAAATCCTAAATTCAATTGTTACACTTCATTGCTCCGTTCAACTTTAAAGAACGAGAAACCGGGTCTCAATATGCATCTTTAATTGATCGTATTTAGTTCACAGTTATTACGAAAGGAGCACAGCACTATTTAGTCCGCCACTTGTAGCTACTTTTAAGAGACATATCAGATTTTATCCACGATCCTTAAATGGGAATTCGTATAGAAACAATGATTGAAAAAGAAATGAAGTGAAGATTCTCTAATCAAAAAAACGTTAGGTAATCAAAATACGCCAAAAAAATCCACAGAATGTCGGAAACTAAAAAGAAAGAAATAAAGAGTCTCCACAAATCAAAGCCTGAATTAATTGATACGATTTTAATCGCCACAGTTTGTGTTGACTTTCAACAAGCTCCTTACGGATACATATGGGAACCATAAAAACTAAAATGCAAGGGTTTGAGAGAGAGAGAGAGAGAGAGAGAGAGAGAGAGAGAGAGAGAGAGAGAGAGAGTGAGAGAGAGAGTGTGTAAATGGATTTGGAAAAACAAGATTAACTTTATATTGTTCTATCAATGAAATCGTGCCATATCCATATTGTTAAGTCCATTAAAGAACTCTTCCTATATTCACTGATTCATCTGGAAACATTACCTTTATATTAGGTACTGAGGCAGATGAATGTATACAGAAGGAAACCTCCCTTGCTTGGGGGTCCACTCAGGCACACTATTCTGTCTTTTTTCTCTTCCTCTTGTTATTTTTAAGCTTTTATAATCTATATATGAAAGATTTACTTAAATGTTTTCATTGTTCTTAAACTTCTCTTGTAGTTTATTACATTACTGTCTTTACTCACTGAGCTATTTCCCCTGTGGGGCCCTTTGGTTTATAGCATCCTGCTTTTCCAACTAGGGCTGTAGCTTGGATGATAATAATAATAATAATAATAATAATAATAATAATAATAATAATAATAATAATAATAACAATAATAATAAATAAATAATAATAACAATGATAATAATATTAATAATAATAATAATAATAATGATAATAAAAATAATAATAATAAATAAATTTTTACCCATCCTTCGAAAAGGTAATTATTATAGGAGACCTGGATGTCACCTCCACACACTCCCAGGATGTCAACGAGAAAGGTCTCTACGCGCAAAGTATTGATGGGAGAAAAACTATATTAATCTAATAAAAATAGTATTTTGTATAACGTCAGGCTGAGACTATGGGATAATCCGAGGTGCCGAGAAGACGACATTATTTTCTGTAAGTGATATAAAAGAGAATGAGAGACCAGCCATGGGATATGTGATATTTACAAGTATATAAAGCCAGCATACGTGCTCTTTACTATATAATATTGAGGAAATGAGAAGATATTTGTATCCATTACACTCTAATAAGCTCTCTGTCCCAGCTGCCCAGGGCTGAATATCCCCCCATTCAGAACCTCTATCAATCCCTACATCTTCCTGGGACACTTTCTGAAAGTGACAGCGTCGTTTACCTTATCCTAAGAACGATCCCCTCAAAAATATCCTTCCTAGGAATCTTGAACGAAAAATTTCTAGGATGGAATGGAGGTAAGGTAAAGGGGCCCTAGTGAAAGCTTTTTGGTGAAGTGGAGAAAATACCGATTAAAAGCGTTGCATAATATGTAAATTAGAACAAAAGATTTATGCAGAGCATAATTATGAAAATAGAAAATGCAAAAGATGAGAACATTTTGATAAACAATGAAGCATTTACGCACTTGGTTGCATCAAACTTAAACAAAGCAAATTTCTAACAAGCCAATCGAATAACAAAAACTACTAATGGTCTGTTGACAAAACTGCTTTAGTGGCTAAAACCCGGATGGATAAAATATTCTATGCCTCAATGACCTTCCTACATTTAAATAACATTTCAATCAAATTCTACATTTAAATTCTTAAAACTTCTAAACTCTCTCTATACACTCGCAATAACTTCCTTATTCAAAATTACCTTTTATCACGAAGATATTCGGGAAACACAACAACAAATTTAAAATGCCAACATTCATTATTATTATTATTAATAGTTAAGCTAAAATCCTAGTGGGCAAACCAGACTGCTATAAGCCCAAGGACTCCAACTCGTAAAATAACCCAGTGGTGAAAGGAAACAAGGAAATAAGATAATTACAAGAGAAACAACTAAAATAAAATATTTTGAGAACAGTCACAATATTAAAGTAGATCTTCCATATATAAACTATTAAACCTTGTAAATAAACAAGAGGAAGGTAAATAAGACAAAGTTTGCCCTCTAAATTTAAGCTCCTCAATTTGATCAAACGTTTAGACAAATTGGAGATTGATTACGAAAAGAGTGGGGTAAACACACTTCCAAGAGAAGCAATTATTTCTAAGAACCTCACTAATGACAGATCCTTTAATGAAAAGGAAACATTCCTGACGGTTCATTATTGATTCCCCAAATATTACGACCTTCCATTCCTATTCTACTACTACTCAAATTTAGTTGGACACATTTCCTCCATGTATAGAGAGCTCCTATTGGAAATGTCCCCGCCTAGCAATCTGACGGACGGGAGTTCTTGACCTGCTCAAACTAAAGAGCTCTATAGGTCTATAGGTCTACCTGATGAGTCATCGGTAGGCATTGAATCCTGGACCTAAAGTTTCCTGGTCCTAGCTTGATGGAGAAGGGTCTTGGGCACTGACCATATGTCTCCAACATTGTCCTGTCCCTTTCCAGTGAATTCCTGAGCCACCTTCAAACCATTATGGACTATATAAAGAGCAGACTTAAAATATGATGAGATTTAGAAAGAATATGTACGAACATGAAATACCTCCAAAGAAGAATCCATTTCACATGTCAATTATCTCAAGAAATAGATCCTACAAAAAAAAAAAAAAGCAAAACGCAAAGACACAAGACCAGACAAAACACTGATATATTCTGAAATAATTATGACAATAAAACTCCTCAATGGGAAGATAACTTTAAAACCTCAGGAAACTAATTCGTTTCTCTTTAGTAGGTTTTAAGTGCTGGAGTGAATTCAATAACGAAAAATTAAATTCACGCACTCACAAATTAATTTCAGATTGAAAACAAGATAAAAAATCTATATTAAAATTCCAATTTGAAGAAAGGAAAGCCCGAAAATATACTCTTTAACAAACAGAAGAAAACATTAAACGAAGAATTATCCTTAACTTTTGGCAAAATGAAGAGAGACTCGCACAGACACTTAGGGGAAAAAAAAGAAGAAATCTTGTCAGTGAAACCTCAATGAAACTTGTAGCAGCCGACGAATTCCATTTGGGTCTGATTTCCCCACAAACATTAAAAAAAGGGTCTGTGAAATGTCTCCTCTTTATTTTCATTATCCCTCAAAATTCTCCGAGAACTGAATCTATTTTCAAAATACACATGGTACCTTTCTTTGGCGATTGCACAGCAGTGAGTATTTAAAGAAAAAAAAAATGATTTTTTTTTCTAGAATGGGAGTAATTTATCCTATCAATAATAAAAAAAAGTTGTCACTGATATGTGAATCAAATGCATGTTATGAAGCAGATGACTGAACTGGAAAAGACATTCATAGCTCCGCAATAGGACAGAAATTCCGAATACTAACAATAAAATTTCATGTATATAAGAAGCAATCTTTAATATATATATATATATATATATATATATATATATATATATATATATATATATATATATATATATATATATATGAAATCTACTTTTCTCTCTTTTAGACCTGACTAAATTACTGTTTACATATACATCTAATAAAAAGTAAATGCAATCAAATGATTGATAGCTAATGTATGATTCACTGAGACATGTAAATCAGCAATGTAAAGTCACACTGCATCTGCTATATATCTTATAAATATATAAAATAAAAATATTTAAATTTAA
Organism: Palaemon carinicauda; assembly: GCF_036898095.1. Classification (NCBI taxonomy): domain Eukaryota; kingdom Metazoa; phylum Arthropoda; class Malacostraca; order Decapoda; family Palaemonidae; genus Palaemon; species Palaemon carinicauda. The sequence continues at coordinate 27,661,443 of NC_090727.1, forward strand.
ATTTGTTTGTCCTTTGAAAATCTCTAAAGCTTCTGCCAAATTGGAGAGTGGGATTCATTTAATTCAATCTCCCACTTCAATTGATTTTGTTCTTAGTGACAACACCTTCCTCAGCCACAGACATCCACTTTCCATCTGAAGCTTCGAAGCAATTCCCATTGTAATTTCATTATACAACATGAAGGACTCATAATCTATTTTGCATCCAGAACAGTAGAATAGAGAAGGGTTATACTGCTATGTTGAAGTTAATTTCTCTTTTCTTTCATATTTGTATTTCACATATAAAGAATGGTTATTTAAGCATTATCCCCTCACAGTTTCTTTGTCCATTGCACGAAATAATAAAACAAAAGTTGCATCGAAAAGTTTAATATAAATGTGAAAGAACTGACAAAAATATCCTTATTATAAGACTATCGGATGTTCCCTTCCTTACCTACACATTTGGAAAGGGCGTTGTTGTAGATTGCCTGACCCTTCCGGCCAGACAAGAGAGAGAGAGAGAGAGAGAGAGAGAGAGAGAGAGAGAGAGAGAGACTTGAACTATCAACAGCATTAAAAGCACAATACCATCAAAACATCAAAGAGGAACAAAAAAAAAAAAAAAAGCTGATATTGCTCTCTCAGTGCGATATTCAAATTGCCTCCATTTTCCTTTTACCACGGCTATTTTACAGTTTTTTTTTTTTTTTTTTGTTTTTTTTTTTTTTAAGCGGGCTATTGTTTCAAAGTCTAAAAATCCTTTGTTTCAGACATACAGTAGAAGTCTATCTTTTCCGAGATATATATTTATTTTAAAAGAATCTCCTTTAATAAGTTAATAAGTTTTTGTAAATAACTCCTTACGGCATCATCTAGTTCATTAGCCTAATTACTTACTACAACTGTATAGGAAATTTCATGTGTTTATGCATATTATTCTTGTGACCTCCAAACATCTTTTCCAACAATGAATTGACGACACTCGTGACCTTCATCCACAAACGGCCTCATTTCTTCGGAGGACACCGTAGGAGCTGATTTTCCGATCGGTGGATGTGAACATGCACTGTGTAGTTTAAACTATTATTGATAAAGATTAGTACATGTTTATACAAACAAGTCTGCTTAACAAGGACACCTTGCTAGTGTACGGGGCCCGTCAAAACTAACGGCTAAATAATTAGATAGATATGTAAACACGCACACAAAGATTCAACTCGTCCCACCCCCTTCTCCCTTTCCAAACTACAAGGTAATAAGGTACTTTACCCGATGGTATTTAGAATAACCTTCATGTACTGTGCACCGACTGACTGGAGACCGAGTATATATCTTTTTGGCCAATGCAAAAACCTTTATCATTCCCTATCGATAGATAAATTAACAGAAATACCGAATTACTGTCATACCAGCCAAGTGAAATACAGAGCCTATATCTCCATTCTACTTATTTCAATCGTCAATATTAATTTTACCCCCAACGGTATATTTATAATAAGAACAGCGACAAGAACTGTACAGCATCCTCTATCCTCCAACCAAAGACCATTAATTTACGAATAAAAAATCACTAGGTTTCTTTTTAGCCGCCCAAGTTAGTAACTTACGGCTTAAAGTTTCAAGGCAACTCATGAACGGTAGAGGTAAGGGACACTGACAATGCCCTAGACTAGAGAATGATCATACAGTATATACATATGATCAATGCCCACGCCCTTCTCCACACAAGCTAGGACCATTGAGGGACAGGCAATGGCTGGTGATGACTTAAAAGGACCTATAGACTTCTTTAAACCCACCCTTAGCTTAAAAGGATGGCGAGATTGCAGACACTACAAGAAATGACCAAGATTGAGAGGGACTCGAATCCCCGTCCACCAGATCGCCAGACAGGGACGTTGCCAATAGGCCACCAGAACCCCTTTCCGACTGACGTTTAATTGAAAGGCTGTCTCCTCCTCGTTACAAATAAGATGGACCAATTACTAACAGTTGACGAAAAGTCTTCCTTAGTCACTCTCCCAGTAAAGCATAATAACAGCTTCTACTTCCTCTGTGGTTATCTCTGTGATATCAGTTAAGCTGTATTAAAGCATCTAGATATGTGAGCACGAGGGAACCGGTAAGTAACAGCCTTACCATAAAGGGAACACAATGGTTTAGGAACCACAAATAATCGATCACTTACGGGAGAAAATTATCTTGGATGTTGTTGTGCCACCACTGCTGGAGTCTAGTCTTCCCCTTTATTTGACTTGGTAAGCTTCCATTAATCAATACAAAACCATTTCATTAACATATTCATATCTAACCCCAGAATTGACTGGACGGTCCTAAATCCGATTCACTAAATTACACATGATATAAATCAAACCTATTACATTAAAAGTTGCCTTGATGAATTTTCACCACAATCGGATTTGCATGATGCACCAAAGGAATTATATTGGTTGACTTTTTTTTTTTATTGTTTAGCTAACCATCGAAAATTACAGTACAAATTTGGTTCTAAAATCTTTGAAAGATTTTGAAATTACAAAAACGATACATATACAGTTTTCGATTGCCAAAGGGCAATGTAATTCTGCTTACGGAATCGCTGCATAATCTTATCACACTTCCTTGAAGGTTCTAAAGGCCACCCATGAAAAGGACAATAACAATGCCCTAGCTAGCAGGACAATGCCTTAAAAACTGACCACATATATTTATGATTAGCACCCAAGCCCCCTCTTCACCCAACCTTGGGCCAGGCAATGGCTGCTGATGACTCGGCAGTTACACCTGTAGCCTTCCCCCAAAACCCCCATCCTTAGCTCCAAAGGATGACGAGATTGCAGACACAATAGGAAACTATCGACCTAAAGCGTTCTTCGAACCCTGTCCGGTGATAGCCAGGCAAGGACCTTTCCAACAGTCCACCACAACCCTAAGAGCATTATGCTCTCTGATAGAAGGTAGCGCTGAATAACAATTTGATTAAAATATATAAAATCAATCAATGAAATTGTAAAGAATTAACTATACATAAAAGACCAAATGAAGTGTAAAGAGAAAATTGTCTGTTTTTTAATGATTAAATCTCAATAATTGAGGCCATACCAGACATTACATACCATCTATGGTGTGTTGTATTCTACGATAGAGCATAAGAAAAAAATCTCTGAATAAGAATAAATGGGTTTTCCATGTCACATGAGGCGGATATGTTGGTAACAGAAAATGATTGCTACTTTGAGGTATAAATTGAATAAATGGAAATTTAGAAAAATAAAAACAAAAACAAAAATAATCTAAGTTTTGATGAACCTAATTCCCTATCTTTAAAACAATCAAGGTAAGAAGGCTGAAATTATAATATTTAAAAACACTCTAAGGTTAATTTCAAACTGGACGTGCATGCAGGGAGAGAGAGAGAGAGAGAGAGAGAGAGAGAGAGAGAGAGAGAGAGAGAGAGAGAGAGAGAGATAAGGTTTAATGGACGAATTGCATTAATAGCCTAAAATTTATCAAAATCTCTTTCAAAATATTTTTTTGCAAAAACTGCAATTGTTAATTCAGTAAACAAAGAATTTGATTTCTTTTGTTTTCCATAATGGTTATTGATAGATTGTCTATTCGAATTAACTGTAAGCTTAGTTGATAATAACAAAGGTGAAGTTATATGAACTGTGAAATCAATATTGAACATAAACATTCGTGAAGAATATTCTCTTTTGTGGTAACAGAGAGAAGAGACACTTTAGCTATGGTAAGCAGCTCTTCTACGAGAAGGACACTCCTAAATTAAACCATTGTTCTCCAGTCTTGGATAGTGCCATAGCCTCTGTACCATGGTCTTCCAGTGTCTTGGGTTAGAGTTCATTTGGTTGAGGATATACTCGGGCATACTATTCTATCTTATTTCTCTTCCACTTGTTCTGTTTCTCTTTCACTTGCTTTTATAGTTCATATAGGAAATATTTATTGTAATGTTACTGTCCTCAAAATATTTTATTTTTCCCGTTTCCTTTCCTCACAGGGCTATTTTTCCAATTGGAGCCACATGGCTTATAGCATCCTGCTTTTCCAACTAGAGTTGTAGCTAACATATCAAAACACAACACACGTACATACAAAGACATATGTATACCTACCTATCTATCTATCTATCTATTTATCTATCTATCTATCTATCTATCTATATATATATATATATATATATATATATATATATATACACACACACACACATATATATATATATATATATATATATATATATATATACTGTATATATATGCACACATATATATCTCCTCTCCCCCTACCAAAGGAAAGGGAAGAAATGAGCGTGACCGAAAAGAAATTACATATCCAGTATATATATATATATATATATATATATATATATATACATATATATATCATCATCATCATCAGGGTTCACTTGCCTTAGTTAAAGAGGCACCGCTCATCATAAGGAACTGGTTATCCATTGATGAATTTAGCCAATTAACCCTCTATGGCTTTAGTCAGTGTATGTATAATATATATATAGCCTATATATATATATATATATATATATATATATAGATATATATCTATACATATATATATAGTATATGTATATATATATATATAGATATATAGATATATATATACATATATATATATATATATATATATATATGTGTGTGTATATATATATATATATATATATATATATATATATATATATATATATATATATATATATATATATATATATATATATATAATTACATCTTGAAATAAAAACATAGAAATGAAAGCTTCCATAAAAAACCTCATATTTTCATCACCTTTCACCTTCAATAACAATTGCTACTTTGGTTTACTCCTCATGAAATATAGATTTCACTCCTCTTTATTAAATTCTTAGATAATTGTATATTTGGTCTGCACAGCATCTATTGTTTTCATAAGCAACAGCAACTTAAATATTTATAATGAACATAAAAGCATCTTTTCCCGATCATCTATTAATCCCCATTCTCTCTCTCTCTCTCTCTCTCTCTCTCTCTCTCTCTCTCTCTCTCTCTCTCTCTCTCTCTCTCTCTCTCTCTCTCTCTCTGAATTACAAGTTTCACGAATTTCAATCAATAGCATGGCTACTAAGTATAACCTCATCACTTAGCGACTAAATATCAATTTATTCCTAATATAAAAATCTAGCACTCAATTCTCCTGGTCAGTACAGTGCTAACGCGTTCGCCTAGCATTCGCATGGCAGCAAATCGACCCTGACGCGGCACAGTGAGTATAGGCTGTTTATTTGGCATGCCTCTGCTGGGTTTGGGTACCACAATGGGGGGTTGGCCTTGCCCGGTTGACGTTCTGGTGATCATCTATTCTATTACCTTTAAATAGGATATGAAATTTGGCACTATCTTCTTTAAAATATCACATATACTTTCCAGAACTATAATCATTGGTGCTAAGCAAACTTAGTTTTGTTTCACTAGCACCTATTATTACCCTCCTTTGTTTCTTTGGGTACCAACTTGCTTAATTTTTTAAGAATGGTCCCCTAACTCTTCACTTCTGTTCCAACGGGGAGTCAAATACATAAAACCTTTAACAATCATTTTAATCCCTTAAGGGTATATCAATGATATACAGTGAAGTAGCCACTCGGCCCTCTTTATATAGGGTTTTGTTACTGTCTGTGACAACGTTACTGATCATCCACTCGTACTGAATGCAAACTTCCTCTCACCCTTCGTCAACAAGATTCCAAATGCTCCTCTTGTCATCTCTTACGGCTACAAAAAATCTTTCTTTACCTCAATTGTCTCAACGTTTACAACCAGTTGTTTTTTTTACTTAAATGATAAAGATAATGCAGTATATTGTGTATATTACTGTAGAGCGTCATACACAAATGCGAACGTCTGAGAAAGCATAAATCACATTGCATTACACACAAATTTACAAAATGTTGCAAAACACAATGGTCAATATCTCAACAATACTGTTCAAGATAAGAGTTGATTCCGACTCGGCTTTAAATAGTCTTGTCGAGTTAATGTTTGTACTTGAATCGAACTCAACTCATCCCCAACATGACGGCAGATTCGCAAGTTTGTAAGACATGAAATATCTCAGTAGCTTACTTATCGCTTTCCCCTCCACTAGCCGCACTTTCTAAAAATTCGCGTAGACTAAATTAAAGGGGAAGAGAGAGAGAGAGAGAGAGAGAGAGAGAGAGAGAGAGAGAGAGAGAGAGAGAGAGAGAGAGAGAGAGAGATACTGCATAGAATATTAGGCGTATTCCATCCAAAATTACCCTGTTTGTGTTCCAAAAACATAAGAACGATAAAATGACCTTACACAGGATAAATGTTCTAAATTATATTATACATACTTTTGGTTATATGATCTTAAAATAGACTTTTACATTTGTGAACACTTAGCATACATACAGTTGACTACCACTGACGAAAGGAATTACGACATAAAAATGATGTAAATAACAAAATTATTTGATGTAATTAAATCACGTATGATAAAACAAGAAATTCCATTAAAATATGAGCCCATGTCGAAACCTAAAAATTATTTGTTACCATTACATACAGAAATTCAATCAATGAAAAATTTCTTAGAATAATGACAACTGTTATACTTGTGATGATAACAACAATTGGACGCTTAGGCGAATATACAGTATACCATAAAATACAAACTTTAAAAAGATCTTTACATTTGGGAGGCAAGTAGAAGTATGAATGTGAATTTCATTCTCCGTGCCATACTCTCTTTCCGAAATATATTTTTGAAAATAACTAATAAAATAAACCAAATTAAATGATTACCAAAAGAGCTAAAAAGGGAAGGAATAAAATCTTCGTGGCATTACAAAAAGTCTCCCCTTTCCCCTTCATCTATTTTTACTATTTCCCCTTTTATCTTTCAATTATCTTTCAGTCCCACAACTCTCTTATTTACCAATACCTCCTCCTCCCCCTCTTCTTAAATCACCCATGAGTAGAGTTCGAGACTCTAGGTACCTCCAGACAACCCTATACTGTATAGAGGTTCCAGGAACCATAATTATGGAACGATTTTGACCACTTCTGCAGTCGAAAGAAATTTCTGACTTCTCTTAAAATAAACCATTGTCTCTATAGTTCTAGCTCCGATATATTTTCCTTTTGTCTGACAGAGAGAGAGAGAGAGAGAGAGAGAGAGAGAGAGAGAGAGAGAGAGAGAGAGAGAGAGAGAGAGATTGATATCTGGCCATAAAAACCTTTCAATTTCTTTTGGGGCCAATAACCAATAAATATGATTAAATTTTGATTTCATTTCATCGATCAGCAAACAGCAAGGAGCTGATCCTAAAGTAACATAAAACCCCATGTGAAATTTGATATTTTTCTTCCCCCCCTCAAGAGAGAGAGAGAGAGAGAGAGAGAGAGAGAGAGAGAGAGAGAGAGAGAGAGAGAGAGAGAGAGAGTGAGAGAGAGATCTGGCCATGAAAAGCTTTGAAATTCCTAAGGGGCAAATACACATCTCAAGGCACCTTCCTTTTTGGCATGGCCATTGCAGCTTTAGGATGAGCCTTCTTCTCTTCCACGTCTCTTCTCTTTCCCTTCTTCGCTCCGTCTTCATTCTGCAACTCATTCTCGTCCAGATTTTTCCTTTTCCCGCAAGCACTTCTCCTCCAAGAAGCCGTCCCCAATTTGGATCCAATATTCTCCTTCTTTCCCCTTGAAGGAAATTCTTCACCTTCCTTTCCCATCCCCTTCTTCATTAGTGGTTGTGTCCTATTTCCAGCTTTCAAAAATCTATTAGCCTTTTTTTCTTTCAGTTTAAAAGCTACACAGTCCAGTTGAATGAGATATTATAGCTTTTGGGAAAAATTACACTAATGTTTGCTTCACCCTACTTGCTGGAGTATTGTGATGATGCAGAGAGAGAGAGAGAGAGAGAGAGAGAGAGAGAGAGAGAGAGAGAGAGAGAGAGAGAGAGAGCTAAAATATCATCCTTATATACTTGAAGCAAATTTTATGCAGAAAGCCAAGATGGATGAAAGACCTAGCAAGACACACCCAGGGTTATACTTATCAACAACATCTTCCTCAAGAAATCTCAGATTTGTTTCCTAATTGGAACGGATCAGAAATCCCTGGAAATACCAAGAGTAACAACATAACCCACAGCTGGGAGATGTAGGGAGGAACACCCCACTCCCACAGCTGAGATATGTAGGGAGGAACAGGGAATTTTTTTTTATTTCTTCTTGTTCCTAGATCTCTATAATTAAATATTTACATAGAAGACATTATTTTATGCATAAATACTACACATATTACGATAGATAAAACCAATAAGAATTGTAGACTAAAAGAGCCAGACTAAGTTTCCGTTACTCTCCTCACGTGGTTCTGGAAATTCGTATTCTCTTCCATGACCCTAAACTCATATCAGCCTCCTCCATCTCCTTGGAAGGCCAGCCGTGAGTGACCTCACGCAACGGCCTTGGGAGGAAAAACTATGATAATTAAAAATAAAGTATAATAAAGTAATCTCAGAGGACTAATGTTCAAGTTTTAAAAGATTCAATAAATCTTACATAAAACGTGTGAAAGATTACTTAACATTTAAGATATCTTTTGAAAAAAAAAAATGATACTTTTATTAAATATAGAAATTTCCAAACCGACTAAATGATCAATGTGTGATGAGTCAAGAATACATAAAGGGGAACTAGATATTTACTAAGCAATGAAAATATCCTTTAAAGAACGTGTTCTGCATTACCATATATAACAATTTTGAAACCGACTAAAAAAACCGCTGTGTTGTGTGTCAAGAAAACATGTCATGGGAAAGAAAAGTCAAAGAAGAAAAAGAAGTCTGACTTCGATACACTGAAGACATTAATGTCATCATATCTTCAACCAAAAACCATTAAAAGTCACTGGGCATTCTAATAAATTCATTCCAGACTTCTTCCCGAAGAAAGGGTGCGAGACGTCAGAAGGAAGAACACCCATTTTAATGCAGCTGAGAAACTCTGGTATTTCGTGAACAAAGACCCCCACATTTCAAATAGCTGATGAAATAAGAATATCCCTGTAAGCGTGTCTAATGACTTTTTAAACAACTCTCATTTCAATGGATACGATTCATTTCTTTTATAAATGCCAGTGTGTTAATTAAACCGGAACAAAAACTATGAAAAACAACGATAAAATAAACTTCAAACTTAATACTATGAATTGGAGATGCATAGAAATAATGTCAAAATAGATACCTTGCTTCCCGCCCCCTTTAGCTTTCTACTTCCTCCCTGTTCAGTTTCCTTTCTTCCATCTTCCTCTTGAACTTCTATAAACTTCAACTTCCTATGCCAACTGCAGTTACTGGTTTTACTTCAATAAACTTTAACTTCTTATAGCAACTGCGGGGATTTCCCCCAGCTACACTTGGGGATGAATTATTTCCTCATTCAATGTTTCTAAAAAGGCAATAACCGTCTATTCCAAAAAACATGTACAGTTGGATACAGAAATTCTGAGGAAGTGTACCCTATCACACCCTACCTGCACAGCAAGTTCCAGTATGTAGCCCCACTAACCTGCCATCTATCTGTCTGTTTATTCGCCATATATGAAGGGTATGACATGGTGCACTTCCTCAGAGCGATGTGTGTTTAAAATTCCTGTCTAATTTAGGACTTATATTTCCAACTCACTGTTGGTTCAATATTTGCATTTCAAAGCGGCATTAAGTTCCTTCTATTGCAAGAGTTCACCGAAGGATATAGACTTGGCATCTTAAGCAAATATGAAAAAGGATTAATGTTACTTCGCACAAAGGTTGACGGCAAGATGCTATTGAATGTCGGAAAACTAGGGCCCCCTTTAGGGTTCTTCCGTAGCCTTCCCCGACATTCCGAACAGCCTCGAAATCGCTCCATTATACGAGGTACACATTCTTACTCTACACAAGAGGACCCAAGATAGTCACAAACGGTGAAAAATTTATTCTTCAGGGAACTTAACTTTGCGAAATGAATTCTATCCTTCAAACCATGTAATCGTACTTGAAATGATATTTTCATAATAAAATAAATTTTTGAATATACTTACCCGCTGGTTATATAAAGAGCTGAAGTTCCCTGACGCCCTGGCAGAAATTCAAATCTCGCGCTATCAAAGATACGGCAGGTGTACAAGCGCACCCTAGCGGTAGCTCAGGTGGAACAACACACCATCTCCAGTTCTTCCATGCCTCATAGCCATACCATAGGTAGTCTCTAGAGGGGAGGAGGGTGGGTGTTAAATTTATATAACCAGCATGTAAGTATACTCAAAAACTTATTTTATTATGAAAATATCATTTTTAAATATAAAACTTACCCGCTGGTTATATAAAGAGCTGATTGACACCCATTGGTGGCGGGTCAGAGACAGCTACATATAGAAAATTCACTTAAGGGTTACATACAACAAACTTAAGCGGTTCTCACCTGATAAGGAAGCTGGCAGCAATGATACTCTGCCTCATTTCGTCCGCTATCCTTAAGAGATCCAGTGATCCACTCGGGCGGAAAATCTCTAGTAGCTGTCAAACGGTACAACCACCTATAACATGACAGAACCTCAACCAATACCCTTGTTCCGGGTGCACTCAAGGAACAAATTGACCACCTAACCAAATCAAAGATTGCGGAAGACTGACGACCAATCTCCACAAACAACCATAACAAACGAGTTCCAAGAGATAGAAAAGGTGTATTAGGAAAAAGGGAACGTAGTGGTAGATCATTCACCTACTATCGCATTTGCCGCTATAAAAGGACCCAACATAAAAAAGACCTCATAGCGAGTCTGAATATTTCTCAAATAATGGGATGCAAAAACAGACTTACTTCTCCAAAATGTCGTATCCATCAGACTTTGCAGAGAACGGTTCTGTTTAAAGGCCACTGAAGTCGCTACCGCTCTGACTTCATGTGTCTTCACTTTGAGAAGGCTCTGATCCGACTCATCACACTGAGCATGAGCTTCTCGAATCAACAATCTAATGAAAAAAGACAAGGCATTCTTAGACATGGGCATCGAGGGATTCCGAACTGCACACCACAGAGCGTCTGAGTTACCCCTCAGATTCTTAGTCCTGTCCACATAAAGCCGTAACGCTCTAACTGGACAGAGTACCCTTTCTAATTCACCGCCAGCCAAATCAGAAAGGTTAAAAATCTCGAAGGATTTGGGCCATGGCCGAGAAAGGTTTTCATTCTTGGCCAGAAACCCCAGTGGCAAAGAACAAATGGCTTTTCCATTCCGAAAACCAATGTTCCTGCTTAAAGCGTGTACCTCACTAACTCTTTTAGCAGTGGCAAGGGTATTATTATTATTATTATTATTACTTACTAAGCTACAACCCTAGTTGGAAAAGCAGTATGCTATAAGCCCAGGGGCTCCAACAGGGAAAATAGCTCAGTGCGGAAAGGAAAAAAGGAAAATAAAATATTCTAAGAAGAGTAACAACAATAAATATCTCCTATATAAACTATATAAACTTTAACAAAACAAGAGGAAGAGAAATAAGATAGGAGAGTGTGCTCGAGTGTACCCTCAAGCAAGAGAACTCTAACCCAAGACAGTGAAAGGCCATGGTACAGAGGCTATGGCACTACCCAAGACTAGAGAACAGTGGTTTGATTTTGGAGTGTCCTTCTCCTAGAAGAGCTGCTTACCTATAGCTAAAGAGTCTCTTCTACCCTTACCAAGAGGAAAGTGGCACTGAACAAATACAGTGCAGTAACCCCTTGGGTGATGAAGAATTGTTTGGTAATCTGTGTTGTCAGGTGTATGAGGATAGAGGAGAATATGTAAAGAATATGCCAGACTATTCAGTGTGTATGTAGGCAAAGGGAAAATGAACCGTAACCAGAGAGGAGGATCCAATGTAGTACTGTCTGGCCAGTCAAAAGACCCCATAACTCTAGCGGTAGTATCTCAACGGGTGGCTGGTGCCCTGGCCAACCTACTACCTAAAAAGTGTTTTCAAGGTTAAATCCTTAAATGAAACCGAGTGTAAAGGCTCAAATCTGTCACTCATGAGAAATTTAGGGACAACATCCAAATTCCAAGCAAGGGGAGCTGTTTGAATCTTCTTGGTTGTATCAAAAGACCTAAGCAAATCTTGTAGAACCTTATTATTAGAAAGGTCTAGGTTCCTGTGTCTAAAAACCGTTGCCAACATACTCCTGTAACCTTTAATAGTAGATGACGAGAAGTTATGTTTAAATTTAAGGTCCAAGAAAAAATCTGCTATCTGGGTAAGAGAGGTACTGGAAGAGGAAATCGCGTTAGTCCTACACCACTCCCTGAATAACTCCCACTTGATGGTTGAAGACCTCCTTGCCCTAGCAATTGCCTTGGCTGCCTTCTTCGAAAATCCTCTAGCTCTAGCGAGTTTTTGATAGTTTGAAGGCAGTCAGACGTAGAGCTCGAAGGTTTAGATGATTTCGGGCCAAGTGAGGTTGTCTCAGAAGATCGGGTCTCATGGGAAGACTTCTCGGGAAATCCACCATCCATTCCAGTACCTCTAGAAACCAGCTCCTTGACGGCCAGAACGGAGCTATCAGTGTCATTCTGGTCTCTTCGTGGGAAATGAACTTCTGAATCACTTTGTAAAGAATCTTGAACGGAGGGAAAGCATAAACCTCCATGTGTGACCAGTTCATCAGAAAGGCTTCTATGTGCAAGGCTTCGGGATCTGGAACCGGAGAGCAGTAACACTCCAGCCTTTTGGTCTTTGCGGTGGCAAAGAGATCCACGAGAGGTCGACCCCATAACTGCCACAGACTCTTGCAGATGTCCGGGTGCAAAATCCAATCTGTGGAGAGAACCTGACCTCCCCTGCTGAGTCTGTCTGCGCTCACATTGTTGACCCCCTGGATGAATCGAGTCAAAAGAGTCACCTTCCTTTCCTCTGCCCAAACGAGAAGAAGTCTTGCAATCTCGTACAGAGGCCAAGAGTGGGTCCCGCCATGTTTTAAAATATAGGCCAGAGATGTCGTGCTGTCTGCATTGACTTGGACCACTTTGCCCCTGATCTGCTTCTCGAAGCCTATGAGAGCCAGATGAATAGCCAAAAGCTCCTTTTGATTGATGTGGAGAGATGTTTGCTCCACCGTCCAAGTCCCCGAAAGCTCCTTCTTCTCTAGAGTGGCTCCCCACCCCGAGTTGGAGGCGTCGGAACACAACACAAGGTCTGGGCTCTTCTGAAGTAAAGACAAGCCTTCTTTCAGTCTGGGCTCGTTGTACCACCATTGAAGATGAGACTTGATGGAAACCGAGATGGGAATGGAATCCCTGTTGAGGTTGTCCCCTTTCTTCCAATGGGGATTGAGATGAAACTGAAGAGGACGCAAGTGCAACCTCCCCAGGGTCACGAACTTCTCTAATGATAAGAGAGTCCCCAGAAGGCTCATCCAATCTCTTACGGAGCAAAGATCTCTCTTCAGGAAAGTTTGGACTTTTAGGAGGGCTGCCTGAATTCTCACCGACGACGGAAAAGCCCGAAAACTCCGACTGTGAATCTCCATCCCCAAATAAAGAATCTCCTGGGATGGAGTCAGTTGCGATTTTTTCGAGCTCACCAGGAGGCCCAGTTCTCTGGAGAGATCCAAAGTCATCTTGAGGTCCTTCAAACAACAATCAGCTGAGGAGGCTCTTATCAGCCAATCATCCAGATACAGAGAGGCCCTGATTCCCCTCGAATGCAGCATGCTTGCCACATTCAACATGATCTTGGTAAACAATAGAGGAGCCGTGCAGAGTCCGAAACAAAGAGCCCTGAACTGGAAGACCTTGTTTCCGTCCATGAACCTCAGATAACGTCTGCAGCTGGGATGAATCGGAAGGTGGAAATAGGCGTCCTGAAGATCTATAGATACCAACCAATTGTCCTTCCTCACAGCCGCCAGAACTGTTTTCTGAGTCTCCATAGTGAACGACGAATTTTTGACGTAACCATTTAGCACACTTATGTCCAGAACCGGTCTCCACTCCCCGGAACTCTTGGGTACTAGGAAAAGGCGGTTGTAAAACCCCGGAGACGTAACATCCTGCACTTCCTCTATTGCTTGCATCTCTAATAAAAGAGACGTCTGAAGACGCATGGCTTGCTTCTTCGGTCTCTCTCTGTATTTGGGCGAAAGATCCACCGGATCTGTGACTAAAGGAGGATTTGCCAGGAAGGGGATCTTGTAACCCTCGTTTAACACTTGGACGGACCAGGGGTCCGCTCCATTTCTCTCCCAAGCCTCCCAGAAGTGAGTCAACCTGGCACCCACTGCTGTCTGAAGGAAAGGGCAGTCAGACTTTACCTCGGCCGGACTTGCCCCCTCTGCCTCTAGGTTTCCTTCCTTCTGGTTTGAAAGAGCATCTTCCAGAGGACTTCCCACGAAAGGACTGAGGTCGAAAACCAGAAGAGGATTCCCTAGGCTTACGAAAGGAAAACGACGACAGCAAAACTTTCCTTGCCGTATTAGTAACTAAGTCATGCGTGTCCTTCTGCGTGAGGGCAGTGGCCACTTCGCCTACCAACTCTTGCGGAAATAAGGTATTAGCCAAAGGTGCGAAAAGAAGGCCCGTTTTCTGGTAGGGAGACACTCCTGCAGAGAGAAAAGAGCACATCGTGGCCCTTTTCTTGAGGATTCCAGCTGTGAACAAGGCAGCAAGCTCGTTGGAGCCATCCCTCACACCTTTGTCCAAGCAGGACATCAAATGAACCAGTCCACTAGTGTCCGTATCCGTCATATCTGAGACCCTCTTACTCAAAGCCCCCAGAGCCCAGTCTAAGAAATTAAACACCTCGAAGGCCCTGAAAAAACCTTTAAGAAAATGATCGAACTCTGGAATGAACCACCAAATCTTCGTTTTCCTTAAGGCAAGACAACGAGAAGCATCTACTAAACTTGAAAAATCCCCTTGGGCAGACAAAGGAAAACTCAAGCCCAACACTTAACCAGTCTCGTACCACACACTAGATTTAGAAGCTAACCTAGCAGGTGGAAAGGCAAAGGCCGCCTTGCCAAAAGATTTCTTAGAGTCCAACCAGAAACCCATTAATTTCAAGGCCCGTTTAGAGGATCGAGAAAGAACCATCTTGGTATAAACTGGAACTTTGGTAGCTTTACCTAAGATGAACTCAGAAGGCGGAGAACGAGGGGCCACGGGAGTAAACTGATCCGGGAAAATTCCAGTAAGAATCAACATAAACTTGCGAAGATCAACAGCATGTTGATAATGCTTCTCCTCCTCATTCTCAGAGACTTCCTCAATAGGATCATCCTCATCCGACTTTTCCTCAAGTTCGTCTTCTGGCAGTGCAGCAACTGATGCAGCCTGAACCGAAGGAACAAAGTCTGGATGGGACTGCCTGTCAAAGCCAACATCTGCATCCACCTGACGGGGAGAAGTCGAAGTAGATTGACGTGAAACATGGACGGGTAGACGATCTTCTTCAACTAACAACTGCTTAGACCGCTTAGGATCCGACTGCTGTTGAACAGATTGACGCTTGGACTCAGAAGGCAACTGCCGAAGATCGCTGAGTGGACGTGTAGAGTCCGAAAACTGTTGACATGAACGATCAAAGCTGTTAAGATGTCGACGCTGAGAATCGATGTTTTGACGCGGCGCGTCCACAAGTTGTTGACGCGGGCGATCCACTACTTCAAAACGTTGACGCGTCTCGTCCACTTGTCGACGGCGATGTTCTTCCACACGACCAGAGAGTGAAAACCAGTCAACCAAACCTCTCTAACGCGACTCATCAAACTCAACCTGGTGTTGGACACTATGAATGGGAGACCGCCTAAGCGATAACTCGTCAGCACCAGAGACCATCGAACGCCTGTGCGATAACTGGTCTGACACCTGACGCCCAGACATACCGCCAACACCTGGTTGATAAGAATCCATCAACGACGAGAGTTTTTCCTTCATAGTCACAAGCAGAGACCATTTAGGATCAACAGAACTCCCTCAAGGAATATTCGAACCAACGTCACCACGTATTTCGGGAGAAGAAAGTCAATCTCAAGGAAGAGGGGGTGCATGAATCGTAACAAGGTCTGAATCGGAAGGAATCATATCCACACGAACACGGTGATCTGGACGTTTAGCCGGAGTGCAAGCAATGGGAGAACGGAAACGTTCCGGTGAGTCCCACGAACTACATCCTGGACGCACAGGCGATTCATGACGCTGTGAAACATCATGCGTCCGTTTAACCGGTCTTGACGCGCGACGCCAGATCTCACTCCCCGACCCTTCATCGGAAGACGGGGATAACGCATGAACCTCACCTTTCCTACGATGAGGGTGAACGGCCTGAGCTACGGCAACAGGAACGTTCGAGGGGACGTTTGCACGATTGATGACGCTTCTCGTTCCCTTAAGCCGTTCGACATTACTTCTCCCATGGGTTCGAGAGCTCGAAAGAGGTCTTAGGCTAGGTGAACGACAAGATCGTGTAGACGCACCCTCCGCAACACTAAACACATTAGCAACACTTGTCACAATACCGAGAGAGTCACGACTTTTCGGTACGCAAACATCAGACACTGAAACACTTTCCACAGTTCCGGCAGGATCACGGTTTTTCAATACCTTTAACTCGGAAAAAGTCGTATTTCTATCGGCCGCTAAGGACTCAACTTTCTCACCAAGAGTCAAAATAGCAGTAAACATGTCTTTCATAGTAGGTTCCTGATCTAAGACCACGGGGGAAGGAAAAGGATTAGGAACATTAACATTAGGTAAAGCTCTATCCACAGATCGCGAAGAACTACGCCTAACTCTATCTCTCTCTAGTCTCCTAACATAACGATCATATGTTACAAAATCATCATCAGTTAAAGAAAGACACTCATTACATCTATCATCAAATGAACGAAATTTACCCCTACATTTCACACAAATATTATGAGGATCACTAGATCCTTTAGGAAGTCGAGTACGACACCCTTCACTAACACACCTACGCTGAGCAGGGGAGGAGTCGGGCATTTTGAATGGTTACGTGAAAGACCGACGAGCAAAAAATAAGGGAAATATTAATAAAGATAATCTCAAACAAAAAGATTTCAAGACTAGAAACAAGTGAAAACAATTAACGATAGCTTAAACTCAGAAAAGAACGTTGTACATCACCAAACAACTTCCCAAGAGAGTAAAACCACGAGAGCGAACTTCTATATGTCAGCCAGCTATGACGGAAGAGAGAGAAGAACTGAAGATGGTGTGTTGTTCCACCTGAGCTACCGCTAGGGTGCGGTTGTACACCTGCCGTATCTTCGATAGCGCGAGATTTGAATTTCTGCCAGGGCGTCAGGGGACTTCAGCTCTTTATATAACCAGCGGGTAAGTTTTATATTTAAAAATTGGTAGTTATTGTTTTGCTACAGAGATGAACATTTTCAAAACAGGATGTTTCCCTGCCAAGTAACACAAATATATATTAACGACTATTAGGACTTGGCTATCAACACTGAAGTGATGTAGTTAAAGTAATAGAACTACCCCGACTCGGTTCTATGCAGTGTTTTGTATTTCTTAGCTTTCATGGAAGAAACTGATACCAATTTACGTTATGGTCAGTTATGGTTTCCTATTAATCAATGCATTTTCAGCTTCAATAAAACGGCTGTATGCGTAACAGTCGACGTCGATTTTTAGGCGAATAAAATGTAGTAATAAAACGGGGCCCTGTAAACAACCAGTTGAATATTGAAGTCCAGACAAGTTCATGTATTCTATAACGGACGAAGCCTAATTGTTAACTACAAAAAGCAATCTATATATGCCACTCATTTTC